>NC_069722.1:1400763-1465763 GCF_027358585.1 Pangasianodon hypophthalmus | reverse complement strand
CACGCACACACACACGGGGTGAAGGCCCTAACGTATTTACTCTGCTTTACGTTTTATATCCTTTATTTTGACAAAGTGCTTACACACACACAGCGATAATAATAACATCGTGTGTTTTAACATCGTAAGTTTTGACGTAACTCAGCAGCTGCGTCCGAAATCTCTGTATTTATAAATCAGTAACTGAGAAATTTATAAATTACTCCGTTTAAAACTTTAAATATTTCTGCAAAGCTGCTTCGTAACAACGTCGTTTAAAAAGCTCCATACGAATAACACTGAATTGAAATCCGCGGACGATCTACCGCCTCCGCCGAGACTCTGCAGTATGGAAGCTGCGATATCCCACAATGCACCGGGGCCGGCGTGGAAGCGCGGTCGGGATCAGAAATGGCGGACGGCGGCGTGTCGACTCTCTTTAAGTGTAAGTGCTGCAGGTATTAAACGCTGTTCCTTGTGGTTAAAGAGCTCTTGTTTAACAACACCTGAGTAAACTGTTAACTTGTTGAAGGTTTAAACAAGAAGAGAAAAAAAAAAACAAACAAAAAACAGGTGCACTAATGTTTAAGTTTTTGCGGTTGTTATGACATCATAGGTCACATGACAATGCTAACATGGCGGATGTAGCGGGTTCGGATTATATTCGTGCTACACACGTGTAACTGATCAGTACGTACTGTACGAACGGCCGAGCAGCAGGTACTGAATCGCACGCAATACGCGATTTACGTCATTTAAATCACAAAAAAGTTTAGTTTTTTTTTTTATCAACGATCTAGCCAGCTGACGTTAGCAATAAAAATTATATTTATTTATATTTATACACTTATTCACCTCATCAAACGAGCAAACTGTTTAATCAGCATATTACGCTCGAGTGAAGAGCTGTAGTCGTGCGCAACAAATAGTAAGAAATTGTACTAATAAAATAGACGTTACGATTTTTTTTTTTACTTTAGTTAATGAGCGAAGTGAAGGGAAGGGAAGTGGGCGTGTCTCGGTGCTCAGTGCTCGCAGACTTGAACTGCTCGCACTGCTCTGCGCTCAGCGATACGTTTACGCGCGCACGATTCACACGCTCAAAAGTCTTAAGAACTGACGATGTGTTTCGTATCGTTTCTAGAACAATCTTTGTGTCTAAGCGGTGTGTTAATGTAAGACATCACATGACCCGCCATGTTTAATCGTTTAGTAATTAGGAATATTGGCGTCTTGCTACGATTTAAAATTGATAAATTGATGAAACGAGCAATTTCTTTTGATGAAGATAAACTTTCGAAAATCGAGTACTAGAAATTTCCTTTCGGCTTCCGAACTTTAACGTGTTGCGGAACGCAGAAATGCTCGTAACAATGCCGCAATATCCGAGACGTGCGACGTTCGCGCTCTGATTTTAAACACTTCTGCTTGTTCATTGTTGACGTCTTCGCTCTCTCTCTCGCTGCGATACTTTCTCTCAGAAACACGAATTTCTTCTGTTCTTCTTCTCCTGAGTTTGGACCAACGCAGCAAGATCTCTATTAACCCCACGTTCACACTGGCATGGACACGGAGCTGCGATTTCAGCGACGTTTGAACTGAAATGTTCTCGGTTCAAATCCAATCGACTGGCTCGAATGATTCCTACGGCGCATTTCCGATGTTTCTTGATTTCCTAACTGCGATGAGCTCTCCGTGGTTTCAGCTTTATCCTTTCATATACGACCTCTCGTTAGATGTCTCTGTTAGACACAGAGACGTGACGAAGAAGTTCGGAGATTGTCTGTGCCTCTGGTGAGTGTACGTAGTACAGTCAGTTCGGATGGGGAAAGTTATTTCCATTGCTAATTTTATCGACACGGCGTTAAAAAAAAAATATCACTGACGCAATGGATGTGAATTAAAATCCCAGAGATAAATCTGGAACTAATCACATATAAACACAGAAAACAAATCCAGACTGAATAGGGCTTTAGAGACGTCGCACTCGTTTCCGTTAATGTGTAAATTTGCTAAGTTCCTGAGAAAAGGACTAATTTTTGTTCCTTTCGGGATTTTAACTTCTCAGTAATTCAGCTCAAAGCACCGAAGGACCCTAATGTTTTTGGCAGAATTTTTATTTTATTTATTTTTATTATATTATTACTGTTATTATTTTTATTACACCAACAGACACTGCTGCACCCTTGGTGCTTGGACCCGCCAGTCGCTGCTTGCAGCTATATTTATTAATTAAAATTTATTGACGAATCATTTCCTCGTAAAACTCCGACACACACATGCGAAAAATGAATCGAAATACGCATTTCGTACTGCGGTAATTATTTAATTCATATTATTTATAATTTAAATAATAAGTTTATTTATATTAAGTCTTATTTATACTCCGTCGGCAGAAACGTAATCAGCACACGGTTTATTCCTCTATAAAAAGTTTCCCGTATCGTAATTCGCATCACTCCGTCTTTTAGATAAACACGACTCTGTGCCGAAACGGAAATAAAAGAGTTTAATCGTCTTCTTCACCATAAAGTTCAGCGCTGCGTGAACGCAAACACCTCGTCACCGAACATCGTAAACGTTTCACGCAAAAAGCAAACTGATGATGAACTTGTCGTAAAACTCCGAGGGGAATTTCATATCGTAATAAATCACGTCACATGACGCTTTCCTGAGATACTGAGGTAACATTTATTTAAAAACAGTAATCACAAACTCTAAAATTTACTACTAAACTTTTACAATTGTAAAAGTTTATTCTTTACGTGCTATTAAAATTTATTCCAATTGTTAGAATGAATTTTTCCCCCTTTTCTGTTTAAAGTAATTTATTTTTCTAGACAGAAAACACATTCCTCGTGGTTTTTTTTTTTTAAATTCGACGTGACGGTTTTGTTAACAGTTTGTTAGTAAACTTACGTATCATGATAAATATCGTGTATCGTAAAGATTTCTTGGCACATCGTCGATTCTCTAAGACGTTTCTACGATGCGCTGTATGTGCCACATCTTTAAATCTTTAAAACAATCCGTTCAATACTTCATTTACGCTCTACAAAAATAAAATTTCTATTTTCATTTTTAATAAATTAAAAATGTTAGATATTAAACACAGAACATGAACATCAAATCAGCTGCTTCTTCTCAGTTTGTAATTATTATTAAATTATTTTTTTTTAATTAACAAATCATTAATTTGTTAACATATCGTCACATCACCCAGCGCTAGAAGATCCTCTAACGACAGACTGGCGATTAAAGAAAATAAATACGTTGTGTTTACGTCGTTAATCGGCGTGATCCGGAGATTCGCTCGTACAGAGAGCGGCTTCCGAAACATAACGGTATAATCGTTAGTAGCGACGTTATGTCTGTAGAAACGATGTTTTAAACGGCGAAGACGAGGAGTTTCGAGTCGGGAAAATTAAAAGAGGAAAGCGTAAACGCAGACGCTACAAAGTTTGCTTTATTCCATATAAGGACACACGAAGTGCAACAATACTTTCTTAACATCTTTTATATCCCACGCCAGAGAGGCGGAGCTTCGTTTTTGTTTATTTTTTAAAACAGGGATTATTTTCTCAGAGGAACGCGCCTTATGTGAAAAAGCGTAATCTGCATATTCCTATAAACTAATTAATTTTAACAACAACAAAATGATCTATTTAAATCGAGCTGACGACAGACGCGCCGATTTATAAACAGATTTTTTTTTTTTAATCGTTGTTGATGTTGAAAATCTTTCCGTAAGAGCCGTTTATTAACGTTTAACCTTCATGGAAGGAGTCTCCAGTGTCAGCGCTTTGTAACAGTCAGAGGTAAATCTGTAAATAAGTTTCTCGACATCTTCAGGACGTCAGGACTTTACAGTTTTTTTTTTTTTTTTACGTTTTCTTAGTAACACGACAAGCTGCACTTTATTTTTTATCTTAATAACTTCAATAAGAAAGAGAAAAAGAGAAAAGGAACATCGAACATCGCACAACTTTAAACGGATAAAAAGTACAAAGAAACTGCTGAGGTATAAGGGGAAAAAAAAACACTTTAGGATGTGCTCTTATCGGAAAAAAATAATCTTGTTCATTTTTTTGTGTCTTCAAGTGTGTATTAACTTTTTTTTTTTTTTTTTAATGTATACATCAGTGACTCATATTTACTCCAAAAACGAGACACAGTGAAGAACCGGTCAGATTGCGCAAATTCAGTTATCCGATTGCAGACGATGATTAGACAATTGATAAGGTGGAAAAAAAACCGTCTGCACGCTACGCAGCGTGTGCGAAAGAAACGCTAAATACGGTCAACGCGCTCCGCGATTTCCGGATTTGGAAAGAAAACGCAGCAGGTTTAAACGTCTGTTTCACGCGCGGTTTAAAATCACATCCGTCTAGTTTTCTACCCTCGAACGAGCGCCGCGTCGCCTGTTAACGATCGATATCCGATTGCGCGCGTCACGTCAGAATTCCGTCACGCAATATTTGCTGCGCACAATAGATCGCTCGTTTCAGGGAAAGAAAACAGACGAGTGAGACGAGTTCCCGCTTGATAAACCTACCCCGTGTTGTTTTTTTTTTCTTTTCTTTCTAATTGAATTCCCTTCTGTCAAAGTGAAACTGCAAGCTGATATCATGACATCACACCAAAAAAACTCCAGCTCGGGGGAAAGAAAAAAAAACAAACAAACAAAAAAACAACGCTCTGAATGCCGTGTTATTTTAATTCGCAAACTTTAACGCTCTCACAGACCGTTATTCATCAAAGCTGCGAGGAATCGCACGTTAAAGGTTCGTAAAATCGACGATTCGAACGTTAAAGAATCGCGTTAAAGAATAAGGCTGAAGATTCGAGCGCCGACGATGAACCAGATTTAATCAGAAAACAAGCCACGCCCACTAGCCCATTATTCACATATGTATACGAGACGCCCAATGAAATCCTCACGAACGTCTAATTTACATAACTCCGCCCTCGTTTGTGTGAGTGTCACAGTCATGAGGCGAGAAAAAGAAAGAACGTTAACCTTATTCCGAAGAAAGAAGTAAACAGAAAAAGAAGAAAACAAACAAACCAACAAATAAATAAATAAATCTCAGTGAAGAGAAGAAAAGTTTGAGCTGCTTTTGTCCGAGGTTTCTGCAAATTAAAAGTCAGATGTGTTTTTTTTTTTCCAAAGCTACGATCAGGTAGAAATCAGATCTACTTCCGAATCTCACCTACACGTACTTACGCAAACTCTAGTTTCCATCCTGCACTTAATAAATAAAAGAAAAAAAAAAAAAGGAGAAAGAAATTCACCAAATACTAAAAATCAGCCGGTTTTAAAAACACTAGCCCTATTCGGACGGGATTATGTACGACTGTTCTGTACACGCTGTAAAACCTCGACTACCCGGGAAAGCGAAAAGAGAAAATAAAACGGTTACGAAAAAAAAAAAGCGAGATTCTGTAATAACCATAACGACGGCAGCTACAGGTATAACAGGTATAAAGCGGTGATTTATATTCACACACGCCATCATCAGCTTTTACTTTTCTATAAATAAGGACTAGTTTTATCGCAGACGCGTCCTTAAATATCTAAAGACGCACGTAACGCAAACATAGGAAATACGACCAGCCACAAACAGGCGTGTAAAAAAACACGTACTACAGACGTCATGCCGATAAACGAATCCGATCCGAACAGCGCTCACGAATTAAATACAACCAGTGAAACAGAAAAAGTGTTTGAAAAGCGCCGGCGCACGATTCGTCTGTCCGAGACTCCGCCTCCGGGTCGGAGCGTTAAAAACGTACGAGACGAGCTGATAAAAACCCACGTGATTCGCATCACGCTAAACTGTTAACGTTCCCACATGTGCAGCTTTCTTTATCGTTATTACGTATCCTTCTGTACTTCATTATTTACGCTATTTCACGTTCAACTTCGATAAATACGTAACTTAGTGGAATTTGCGGACGCTCATTTTACGAAGAGATTCGACCGCAAACGATCTCTGACTCGAAATATAATTCACATTTCATTTGCGTTAAACGTGCATCCATCATTTTAACAACACTCTTTATTAATATTTAGCTATTTTACGAAACTTTACGCATCTTTCCGCCGAGACAAAAACGTACCTTAATGCAAATATGATCAATTCAGCGCACGACGTTAAACCGGTAGCTACAGACTTCCTTTCAACCAAAGAAGAAAACTGAACTGATTAATTTTTTATTTCGAATAATTCTTTATAGCTTTTTTTAAATGTCTCTGGTGGGAATTTGTTGGCAGATTTAAACCTTTTTCAGGAAAAAAATAAAAACAGAAATTTATTCTCTTTCTTTCTCTGAGCAGGGGAAATTGTGTTTAGTTTTCTGAAACATGAAACAAACAGAAAAATTAATGAAAAATGTCGATAATTAAAGAAGGAAATGAACTTTTTTTTTGCAGTTTTACTGCTGACCTGGGAACTACTGCATGTTCACATCAGCACTATATCATCCACATCAGCGATTAAACCCTGCCTTATGACCATTTTTATACATAACAATGATTAAATGTCAGAAATAATCCACACATTAAACTTAAAATCATATTGAAACCATTTCACTGCAATCAGGAAAGAAACTGAACAGCCAGCTGAAGCTCCACTGGCGAGCACAGGATACACAATGTCATGAATTTTTTAGCACAAAACCTCATTTAAATCTCTTTATCACAATGCAAACTCAAAGTGGATACTATAACCGGGAAATATTTAACATTTCATCAGAATCAGAGCAAATAAAAGTGCAGAAATCCTCTCACCTTCCAGGAGACGCTGTATTATGGAGTCGATATTTAATTTGTCCGGTTCCGCCATTTTACTTTTATATTTTCTCGATTTATTCAAGCACGTCAGGTATTTCAGTCACGAATAATCTTCAAGATCCAAAAAAATAATAATAATAACAATTACAATAAGGCCCCAAGAAAAAAAAATACCGGGCAAGTCGTTAAAAAAAAGAAGAAAGAAGACAAAGAAAAGAAAGATACCGTTATCGGAATACCGTCGTTTTTGGTTAGCCGCTAGCTTAGCTTTCCTTGGCTAGCTGCTTACATTTAGCTTAGCTACACCGCGTTAGCTTATTAAATACCCGTATTAGAAGTGTTAAACCAAAAAAAGGGTTTATATAATACAAAAATACTAGCTATAGCTCCACTGCCTCTCTGTTTTTCTTCCAATTATTCCGACCGTCTTCACCCTTTTTTTTTTAACGGTCCCTCTCTTCCTTCGGTCCTCCACCAGCACTAAAAAAAAAAAAAGACAGGACCGTGCTGCTAAAGAAGGGAGGGACCTCTGAGCGTTCGTTTAACTCTTTTCGACAGCGGATTGGTCCGCGGATCAGGTTTGAACCGAGATTCTGTGCGCTCATTGGTCGCTCCTTACGTCAATCTCTTCAGTTCAACGCAACGCCCCGGTTGTAGAACTGTGACGTCAACGCACCGACTGACATAGTGCGGAATGAATCATCTAGGTGATTCGATTCATTTATGGTTCATTTCAATACTCTACAGTGAGTCGACTCTTTAACTCACTGATTCGTTCAAATGGAATTGCTTATTTTTTTCTCATTAAATGAAAAGGTGGATGCTCTAACATTACCAAAACCTGCCAATGTTTTATTTAATGCTTATATCATATTATATTTTTTATTTTTTAAATGAAATACAACAGTCTATAAGGCAATGTAAGTATAATATGGATGTATATACATATAATTTAAACCCTATTTTTTCTTTTACTATTTTATTACTTTATGACTATTTCTATTATTTTTGCATGACTAAATATAAAGGTTTATTTCCCATATTTTTTTCTTTAGTGTAAGAAATGCTATGGCACAACTTTTTGTATTTATTTATTAATTAATTAATTAATTAATTAATTAATTAATTAATTAATTAATTAATTAATTAATTAATTAATTAATTAATTAATATATTTTTAATGGTAGTCTTTCTTTAAAACACAGTTATCACCCTGCTAGTTTGTGAAAATAATAATAACAACAAAATCATATATAATAATACTACAAGAAAATACAAGAAAATACAGTAATTCAAGAAAATACATATATAAAATTAAATGCCCCTAAATCCCTGTTAGTTGTAGGATTTTGAAGCTTTACATCTTTCCAGATGTGTGAAAATCACCTCTGGATGATTATTTAAGGAGACATGAAGGTTTGTTGATTAGATTAAAGCTATGATTTGAGTTTTTATGTTTTGTTGGATGGCAAATCTTGCTATTAACAAAAAAATATGTCCACTAAATGCACACAAAAGCCCTGGAACAATAGAGGATGTTTTTGCGTTTATTGAGGAAATAGCTAGATTTAGGTTTCATGGTTTTACAGTTTGTTTCCTGGATGGTCAGAGTTCAGCATGGCTTGATCATCTCCCTATTAGACACAAAATAATCATGAAATTATCTCATCGGTTCACATCAGCACCTTATTTACACTTGCAATCGTGTAAATATGACCAAGACTCCTTTTACTGCACATTTCTTTAACAACACTTAAATATAGTCGGTTTATCTGAACCACTGTGTGTATATTTCCTATTTTTGAACCATAATGTGATTTTAATGTTGCACTACATCTTGCACAGTTTTGCAGAAATACTTCACTCTACAGTCTCTGTGTGGAATTATGTAAAAACAACAACAACAACAACAACAACAACAACAAAATCCAACTTATGACAACTTTATAATGTTGTTTTGTTTTGTTGTTTGCCACTACAGCATCCATGAGAACCAGCAAACTAAAAAAAACTTCATTATACAAGGTTTAATGACATAACGACAATAAAGTTCCTAAAACCTGGATTTAAATGAAGCAGTCAGTGAGGCAGCCATTTTAAATGTTGTAAATGGCGCCATCTTGTGGTTTGATCCGTCCATAACACTGCACTTTATTCTAGTATTTTATTTTTGTTTGATTTAAAACTTTCTCCAGGAAGCAACTTTTACTTTTTAAATATTATTTACTTTCCCTAAATACTGGACACATTATTAACATGTTTATTAACACAAAATAAAAGTGTTAAAATACTAAAATAATAATAATAATAATAGTAATAAAAAGGCGTTTATAAAGGCAAAGAGGTGGATATTATTAGAGTGTATATAAAATTTATAATCATTTTTTTTAAAAAAAGATGCAAACTTTTAAACTAATATAATTTAAGTGAGTTTCTTTTCTTACAGTTAACATATTTATATAACATTTGACTATTTTTGTGAAAGATAACACTCTAAATGTCTTGCTGTTAATTTAAATTCCTAATGACTATTTCTTTTTCTCTATTTTATCTTTTACAAATATATATTTTATTGAGAACATATTTGCATAAAATCTCTCTCTCTCTCTATGACAGAAACTGATCAATTATTTTTACTCCAAATCTATAAACTACATCCAGATTTGTTTATTTATTTGTTTATTTATTTGTTTGTTTGTCTGTTTTTAGGTAGAACTTAATTTCTAAATCAGTTTATCTTGAATTAAAGTAATATGAATTGAACTAAAATATAATATAAATCTAATCTATAAATCTAAATATAATGTAGACTAATTCTGAATAATTAATTATTTCCTGCTAGTTTATTGGGTTTTTGTTTTGTGTAGTTTGAACTTTTTATCCATTAAACTGCAGTTATTTGGTCTTGACTGTGACTATAAAGTAGGAATAAATTAAACTGAATATGTCTGTAGGTCTGTTTTCTTGCTTTTATTTATTATTTTAATTTTTCTCGCAACATCATTTTTAAGTCTTCGTTCCATTCTTTAAATGTAAAAGTTTGTTCAGAGAAAATCAAGAAGATTTATATAATAATAATAATAATAATAATAATAATTTATACCAAGGACACGTTTAATGTGTTGGGTTTTACAGTTAGTTCATTAATATTAACAAATAAACAACAATAATCAGTATAAAAGTTAATATAAATATTCATTATTTATAGGTACATTGATTTTTTTTATTTTTATTTTTTTTGCCTTTGGTTTTTTTTATAAAACACATTTCTGAGGATTTTATATTTGGATTGTTGTCTTGTTGCAGCAGACAATTTATTTAGAGCTGTAGATAAATTATAAATTATAAATTATAAATAAAGATAAATTATATTTTCCTTTACTATAGTTTTTCTTTTCTCTTCACAAAGTGTGAAAAACTATTTCATTCAATAAAATTCAAATTAAAATGTCCTATTAGGAAACACTAGTCAGTCTGCACGCGCTCGAGGCCACGCCCACTGTCGTCACGGAGTCGGTTAATTTTCGTCACGTGCTGATTTTTTTATTTATTTTTTTTTAATTTTTGAATTTTCAAATCACGTGCTCGCGCGCCAAATAACGGCCTCCATGCTAACGGCTACTACAGGACTGAACTCATTTTGCACGTGAACAGAGTAAATTTATTAAAAAATAAAAAATAGATATCACAGTTAATGTTCATCAGTAACTCGCGGATATTCTTACAATTATTTTATAAACTGGAATCTAAAAAAATACATTTATTTAGTATTTATTTATGCAAATTAGGTTTGATCTAATTTAAATATGTATGAATTTGCAAACCAAAAATCTTATTAGAATTATAATTCTATTTGAATTCAATCTTTCAGTTTTTGCTTGAACTCAATCTTCAGAGAAAGGGCTTTATATATTATTATTTTATATATTATTATATATTAAATACCTGAACTTTTAAAAAACACATTTATTCAGTATTTATTTATGCAAATTAGGTTTGATCTAATTTAAATATGTATGAATTTATTACATATGTATTTAATAAATTCATGTATTGAACTCAATACTTATTATTTAAAAATATTTAATACATTTTTTGGAATGTCAGTTATTTATTGTTTAGCTATAAACGGATAAAAAAGCCCAATGTGTTGTTTTAAACTAAAACGTGTAATTGTTGCAATCGTTTGCTGTGGTATAAGAGGAATAAAACACTTCAGGACTGTGCTGTTGTAGGAAGTTTATCAGCTTATTATGTTGGTGGTAAAAGTAATTCTGCATCATCACTCAACACAACACTGATTATTTTCCTATAACAGCACTGCGCATTGTGTTTTATTTATTACTTAATAAAATAATTTCTGCTACTGAAGATGAATTTGCGCTGAGACACATAGAGAGGGATCGTAAACGAGTTGTTGTTTGCCACGCCTCCAAAATCACAAAACCTAGGATTTGATTGGCTGAGCAGGGAAGCGTATGGAGTAGTGCTGGAACTCAAACTCTCAACTCAAACTGGACACAGAACCAGCGTAAAAAAACAAAATGCAGTAGTTTGGGCATCAGCTGGCAGGAAAGGTGTGACGTTATAATGCTGCATTCGACTAAAGGGCATAACTTGTCATTTCCAACCTCTGAAAAAAAAAGAAAACTCGGGATGGTCTCCTCAACCTCGAGTTCAGCAAGTGACATCAAATCAACATGGCCGCTCCCAGCATCCGCAGTATTAGCTGTAGCTCAATCAACATGCAGACATATTCACTTAAATCTATAACACTGATTATACGCTGTTTCACTGTTCTGAGGAGATAAATATATTTAACCCATCACAGTTAGCTGGCTAGCTTGTTGCTAACAAAAGATGAACATGGAGGCGTCGATGGTTTTTACCCCCCAACACTGTAGCTTAAGCACTTACACCACTGTTGAATTCTCCAATCTGATTGGTCAGAAAGTGTGAAGGAAAAGGCCGTAAACATAGAAAGTAAACCTAATCAGGATGTTTAACGAAAAGGAAATCAGTAAATCTTTTATTTTCTGCACCTTGGAGAACTTCCATAGTGTTTCTGCTTCCATCTGTGCAGGTTCCTAAACACGCTCCGTGACGGATTTACCTGAAATAACTCAAAAATGTTCATTTTTAACCAAAATTTACTGTGACGGATTTACCTGAAATAACTCAAAAATGTTCATTTTTAACCAAAATTTACTGTTTAGTAACATTTTCACTTATACAAAAATACAGATGACAGAACACAGAATAAACATTTAAGACTAAATGTATTCATTCATCTTCATTAAGCGTTTTATCCTGGTCAGGGTGGTGATGGTCTATCCCAGGAACGCTAGGGGTTGGGCATGAATACACCCTGGATCTCACACACGAACACACACACACACACACACACACACACACACTACATTCGTACCTAGGGGCAATTTGGCACAGTCAGTCCTCCTAACAGCATGTTTTTGGGAGGAGAACACACACAGAAACTCCACACAAACCTGGAACCCTGGAGAGAATGAGACAAAAACCCCACACACTGCACCACCATGTCGCAAAATTTATACACAGAAAAATAAGGAGGTGCCAAGACTTTTGCACATGCTGTACGTCAGATTGAACGGGGAAGTAAGAGAACACATTTCTTTTTCAGGGTGCTAACTGACCTAAAAATGTGTTTCGATTTACTGAAATTCATGACATCTGTGATTTTATAACAGACGTAAACTGTTTAAAATGCTGTTTGTAATCAACATGGCGGTTTGTTTATTTACAGAAATGTGTGAGACATCAAAATTCTCAGAAATATACAGTAGATGTAGTCATCCCTGGCCTCCCTCCATGTAGAACTCTTAAAGTTTCTATGTAGAAACCTACAGTGTTTCCATGTCAGCTCCAAATATAAAGCTAAGAACCCTTAATTACCCAATAAACCCTTTAAGAACCTTTAAGAACCCTTAAAGAACCCCTTAAAGACCTTTAAAGAACCTTTAAAGAACCCTTGAAGAACCCTTAAAGAACTCTTAAAGAACCCTTGAAGAACCATTGAAGATCCCTTAAAGAACCCTCAAAGAACCTTTAAAGAACCCTTGAAGAATCCTTAAATAACCCTTCAAGAACTTTTAAAGAACTCTTAAAGAACCCTTGAAGAACCTTTAAAGAACCCTCTAAGAACCTTTAAATAACCATTGAAGAACCTTAAATAACCCTTGAAGACCCTTGAAGAACCTTAAATAACCCTTCAGAACCCTTAAATAACCCTTGAAGAACCCTTGAAGAACCCTTAAAGAACCTTTAAAGAACCCTCAAAGAACCTTTAAATAACCCTTGAAGAACCTTAAAGAACCTTTAAATAACCCTTGAAGAACCCTTAAAGAACCTTTAAATAACCCTTGAAGAACCTTAAAGAACCTTTAAATAACCCCTTGAAGAACCCTTGAAGAACCTTTAAATAACCCTTAAAGAACCTTTAAAGAACCCTCAAAGAACCTTTAAATAACCCTTGAAGAAACCTTAAAGAACCTTTAAATAACCCTTGAAGAACCCTTAAAGAACCTTTAAAGAACCCTCAAAGAACTTTAAATAACCCTTGAAGAAACCTTAAAGAACCTTTAAATAACCCTTGAAGAACTTTAAAGAACTCTTAAAGAACCTTTCGAGCATATTTTCTGGGTATTTGCTACAAAGCCCCAATTATTGCTCATTATTTTCTTCTTAATATCTACACTCTTGGAAAAAAAAGGTCTTCGAGGGCTTTAAGAGTTTCTTGAATAATTTAAGGTTCTTAAAGAACCTGAAGGACAACTGAAGAACCTTTAAGGGCTCTAAATGTTCTACAAGTGTAGTTTTACAGCAGCTGGTCTAATCCATGTTTATTAAAAGTCGTTTGTTAAAGTTTGAGGTTGATGTGACACAAAGTCAGTTCTCGTATCCTGATAGGAAAATAATACGAATTTTAAAAAATTATTAGTATTATTATTATTATTATTATTATTATTATAATGTTGTTGTTGTTGTTCTTTAAATAGTGTTTATTATCTTCGTGCACATTTCAGTAGGAAGAGAATATGGAATGTTATGTAACAGCCACATTAATCTCATCATCACGGTGATCATGGTTTCAGGGTAAGTGCAGCGTCACGGTATCTTCTCGAGGAAACTTCTCCTGATGTGATGTTGAATGATGGTGATGGTGATGATGAGGGTCTGGATGTGGGTTTGTTTGTGGTTTGTGGTTTCTGTTATTGCGAGGCGGCTGTTCTGTAGGCGGCTGTAACATCACCAAATTTGGGATAAATGTTTTTACATGAACTGCGAGCGGAACTGCTGAGTGGATGTGTTTTACTGATACTTAAAAAAAAAAGATGTGGGAAATATTTTTAGATAAAAACATCAGTTGTTGTAAGAGTTCAGTCTCACAGTTTAACATGATTGATTTATTGATTTATGATTTTTATATATATTATCTGATAAATAGATAAAACATAAACAGAAAATAACAACAGTGTATTTATTACTGCTGCGTGTGTAATTGTGTAAGTGTTAATTATAATGTGTTAAAGGTTTACATCATGTTTTTACAATTAAATGTAACTATAAACGGTAAAAAATTATGACGCCTTGTTCTTTAATGTATAAATCGTAATCGCTGACAAACTGCTGTGGTGTAAGAGGAATAAAACACTTGGGGACGTGCTGTTATAGGAAAATAATCAACAGCAGGTTTACATCAAACATAACACATTATAATTAACTATAATTAACTAATCACACACAGCAGTAATAAATATATGCTGTTATTGTCTGTTTGATTTAGCTATTATCTGATAATAAAGAAATAAATTACATCACTTAGTGTTTTATTTCATTTTTGTTGAGTTCAGTTTGTTTAGAACTACTTCACACAATTGTGAATCATAAGTACACAATCTTTCGGGATGAATCTTGTTTTTTTTTGGTCATCTTATAACACTTTATAACAGCTTATAACATAAATATCTCTGCATTTTGAAAATAAACCATCAGCTAATCTTCACTGAGGTGCTAATATGATTAATAAAAATTTAAAAAGAAGATTTTGAATCTTTTATTACTTTTTAAAAATTATATATACTTCTATGCATATGAACTTTCTCAGAATTTTTTTTCAAAGTTCAATAAAAAAAAAAAAAAAAAAAAAAGAAAGAAATAATAGTAATAATCACGGTCATATTATTCAATATTGCACCAGAAGTTAACAATCCAGAGCTTTTTTTTTTTTTTTGCGTGTTTCATTTCCCCATTAAAAAAAAAAAAAAAAGAACACGCCACGTCATGTGATCTTGTGAATGTGTGAAGCCACAAACTCGTCACTCATCCGTAAGCAAAAATGTCAAGAGCTAAAAAGACCAGGGTTTGATTGTGTAACGTGAACGTGAGGAGTGGAGGAGGCTGAAACTGTGGAGAAACGTGGAGTGAGGAACAGAGACAGAGACAAGTTCAGTCTAGTCTGGTCTGGGAGGGGAAAAAAAAAAAAAACTTCTCTCCTCTTCCTCTTCATTCCTCTACAAAAGCATCCGTCCTTCATCATTCCTTCATAGACGCCCGGCGAGAGACGACGAGAAGAACAGAAGAACTTATTCTCCACTCTCAGAAAAAAACAAGACTTCTGAAAGGTTTGAACTTCAATTTTCTCTTATTTTGAAAAAAAATAATTGATAGTATTTAAAATTATATTGATTGAAATATCAAATCATATTCTAATTATTCTATTCCTATTAATCTATTTGTTGTTTAAAAAGTTAAATATATATTTTTTTGCATAAATATTCACATATCAACATTTGTAGAATTTAGATGATGGTCTAAAATCCTGCTGAGGCTCATATTTTATTACAAAATCAACAGTTTTAGTTTCATGAACTTAAATCTAAGATCTGAATTATGAGTGCTGTATGTTTCTCTTGTTTTTTTATCATCTTCAACTGCAACTTTTTCATTTGAAATACTTATTAAACTAGTTATAATGTTATATTTTTAAATTACACTTTTAATAAAATATTTAAAAATGTCAGTTAAAAAAAACATACAATATATATATGTATATATATTTAACTACGTTTTTAATATTATTTATTACTGTTATAAATCTAAAACATTCTCAAAAAGTCAGAGATCATATTCACCATCTTCATTAGTGGATATTGTCTAAATTTTTTTTTTTTTTTCTTGATGCAAAAGTTTTTTCACTATAAATTGACAGCAATTTTTTTCCTTCTCACTGGACTGAATTTTTCTCTTTTGCAACAGCTTTCTAACAAATAATTAAACAACATTTAGACTTGTGTAGTGCGTTATGATTATGTTTTTAGTCATCTGTTGAGCTGTTGAGCAAATCTCCATAAAAAGCATCAGTAATTACAGGCAGTCACTGTGTTTTGCCGCCTCGCCTTCACAAAGAAAAAAACCACACGTTTCTGACGATCCCGCAGATCCCAATATTAATTTCAGGTGGGTGTAATACACAATGAATCACGCGGTCTCTCAGTGTCACGCTTTTTTACACCCAAATCCCACGCTAAAGCACAGCTAGAGGCGATTTTTTTCTTTTTTTTGGTGAGCTGGGCGAGGCCTTGCTGTAGGCCGGAGTTTGGAGTTTGTTATAGGTTGGACTCCAGATAAAACTGAGGATAAAAATGAGCATAAAAACGTGTCAGGACGTGTCAGGACTCCCGCCCAAACTGTGGCTGTGGGTTTCTTTTTTTTTAAGAGACTGTTTTCACAAACTGTAGCCGGAAGGTAGAAAATCCTGCATGGGCTTGTTCACAAGGAGGCTTCAGATACTCAGGCATGCAGTGGTGCATAAATGCGTGAGTGTGTACGTGTGTGTGTGTGGTGTTGTGTTTACAACACAGTGTCATGCCAGACTGATTTAATCTCAAAGGATAAAAAGACTAACCCTCATCTCCTCCTACTGAAAAACATGATGAAAAAGAATCAGTTCGAATCTTATTGTGTTTAAGGAGAAAAATATCTGTAATATCTTTTCTAAAGTCATACAGAATTGTTTTTTGTTTTTTTTCCTCAATCTCTTGGGTGCTCCATGTGGCATCATAAGGCACCTAAAAGCATCAGCTCAGAAATCAGATTCAGAAAAATTCATTACGAGTGAAGAAAACTTCGAGTCTTTAAAATAAATTTTAGCATCTTAAATACCTTAAGTGTAGGCAAACTCAACTAACACTTCTCTTTAGACTATTAATTCCTAGATATATTTACTCATTTCATTATTCTACTGGCAGATCTGCTTCTTTCTATAAATAAAAAAAAAGAATAAATAAATAAATAAATAAATTAGAATAATGATCTGCCAATTATCAGAACAAAACTATTTCAAGCCTGAAATGAGTAAAAATGTTTAGAAATTAGGTTTAACAATCTTATATTTCATTTATTCTAATCTTATAGAATAAATTTCTAGATACATTTGTTTATATTCGAGATATTTTTACTTGCTAAGAAGTTATTTGCAGTGTACAATTATTTCACTGTAAAAAATTAATAAATTTTTTGATTTCTTAGATTTCTAAGATTCTTTCTTAGATTATTTCACTTTAATAAAAAACCCAACTAATTCTCTTTATTAGATTTTTAAAAGAAATGTAAGATTGAGGTTATTTGTAGATATTTTAACTTATTTCAAGCCTTAAATAATTTTATTTGTTTATTTCAAGCATTTATTTCTAGAAAGAAGTGAAATAATCTGTCAGTAGAATAAGAAATAAGCTTTAACTGAGTAAGTAAGTATAGAAAGATATGTTTAATCGTCATATTTGTTATATAATAATCTCATGGTGAGAAATATTACATAACATTTTCCTTTATTCAAGACATTAGCTTGTTTTTTTGCAGTGTTTATTTCACATTTTTTTGTTTATACTTTAGTTTTTGATTCATTTACAGTTTTCACTTTTTTTAAAAAATAAACCTCGACTGAATTAAGACTTATTAAATGAACCCTTAAGAGTCTGTCACAAAGCCTGTGTGAGGAAAGATGGTATCTTACACATAATCTGGCTTAACATTTTAGGAATTATTTGCCACATAGACATTAAGGTTAAGCTGCATTTTGTCTCAGAGTTACGGAGAAAAATTAATCAGCTTCAGCGTTTTTTTGTTATTTGGCTCAGATTTTTTAACCAGCACTCTGCACTATGTATTTTTATTTATTCATGGGAGTTTATTCATCTTTCAAACAAAACCTTCTGACCAATCGGACGCTTTGTTTTTTTTGGTCTCTGCACCAATCAGAAGTCGGTTCATTCAGCGACAGGTCTGTGAGCATCATAAATCTCTCTGAGCTAAAAAAAAAAAAAAACTTACATAAAACAATAAATCCGCTTTAGAAATTATATTGTCTGTTATTTTAAAAAAAAAACTGAAAAAAGTTAGGCAGCAGAGAGTTTAAGGTTTATAAAAATTGTGGTTTAAATGGAGGGCGGGACACAATCTTCAGAGCATTGTGTGTTTTTGCAGGTTAGGACATGAGATCGCTTCATGAGTGTGTGTTTCTTCATTTCTGTCGTTTCCTCATTTTCCATGAGACACATTCAGTTGTTTCCTTTTTGTTTTTCTTCTTTAAAAAAAAAAAGCAACACTGAACTTGCACAACTGTTTGTTGAGGTTTTGAGGCACAGTTAGTATTTATTTACACAACCAAATTTCATCCGTTTCATTTCACTCCAATCAGCTCAAACTTGTTTCACAAGGTTTTTCAGTCTGAACGTCCACAAAACTATTTCATCTCAAAGCAAGATGATTAATAATTAAAAAAAATAGGATGTTGATGACGCTTTAAATCAATTTGATGTAAAGAAGACTCAAACAGAAAATTATAGCACATTTCGTCCTTGATGTGACGTTTTCAAAAAAATGACATTAAATTAAAATGAAACACCAAAAAATTCAGAAGACGTTTAAAATGAGGGAGAAGAAAGTCTTCTGTTGTGAAAAGATTTGTGGAAAAATATGACCAGGGTGAAATTTTTCCCCTGTTCTCTGTAAAATCATGTAGAGAAATGCCCAGCCCATGCAAAAACACTAATTTATTAATTTTATTGTGTTTTATTTGTATTTTATTGTGTTAAATTTTATTTTATTTTACTTCATTAAATTTTATTACATTTTAATTAGTTTTTTTCCCCCAGTATTGGCCAATTTAAAATCAAACGAATGTAGTTTTTCAGTGAGCAGCTTACCTTAGCTAGCTATATATATATATATATATATATATATATATATATATATCAATTGCCATTAAGAGAATCATTGCACATAAGTTTGTAAGGCCTATTTAATAAATTGCAATTCCTTTACCTTTGTTTTTAAATTCTACAAAGTATTGCCCCGCCCACTTGTTTGCTATTGGCTTACAACCTCAAGGATTCACAGGATTAAAATTCATTAACGCAGAAGCCTAATTGAAATAAACTTCGCTATAGCGTCTACTTTTCGCTCCTCAGACCCCTCGTTAGTGTTTTTCCACCAGTGATGAAAAACAAACACTGACCGTCCCATCTCTCTCCCTCTCTCTCTCCCTCTCTCTCTCTCTCTCTCTCTCTCCTGCAGGATGGGATCAACAGGAATACAGATCGTGTGTGTGGGTTTGGGAATTCTGGGCCTCATCGCTGCCATCGTCACCTGCATCCTCCCCAGCTGGAAGGTTTCCTCCTTCACCGGACAGAATATCATCACGGCACAGGTACACACACACACACACACACACACACACACACACACACACACACACACACACACACACACACACACAGAGAGAGAGACATGAATCATGAAACCATGAGACACTGCAGAGATAAACACACACATGGTACAGAAGTGTGTGTGAGGAGGTGAAGGAGTGTTGTAGTTCACACTGAAGCTCTGCAGGTCTCTACACGTCTGAGCTCCATGTGGTGTTTAACTGCCCCTATAAATTACAGCTCAGGTGTGTTCAAGTAGCTCAAGTGACTCGTGTGTTGAATTGGTTCAGGTGAGTCACGTGAGTCATTAGCTGAATTATGGGAGGTGAATCAGGTTGTGTTAAAATTGGCTGTGTGGGCAAAATTAGATGATACAGGTGATGTTAATCAGGTGTGTAAAATTAGCTCAGGTGAATCAGACATGTTAAATTGGCCCACTTACGTCGTGTGTTAAATTGGCTCAGTTGAATCAAGTGGATCAGACCAGCTCAGGTGAATCAGGTGTGTCTGATTAACCCAGCTAAATTAGGTGCTGTGAATCAGATGTGTTAAATTAGCTCAATTAAATAAGCTGAATCAGATGTGTTAATTTAGCTCAGTTAAATGAGATGAATCAGATGAGGTGGCTCAGGTAAGGTGAATCAGTTAAGGTGAATTGGATCAGTTGAATCAGATGTGTTGAATTAGCTCAGTTAAATGAAGTGAATCAGATGTGTTAATTTAGCTCAGTTAAATCAGGTGAGGTGAATCAACTGAGGAATCAAATGAGTTAAATTTGCTCAGTTAAATAGTATGAATCAGGTGAAGTGAATCGAATATGTTAAATTAGCCCAGTTACATCAAGTGAGGTGAATCAATTGAATCAAATGTGTTAAAATAGCTCAGTTAAATGAGGTGAATCAGGTGAGGTGAATCAGATATGTTAAATTAGCTGAGGTGTAAAGGAAAGAACCAACAGTACTGTTGTTTTGTCCTGTAGACAAAAATAGAGTGATATGTGTAGGTGTAACCCATCTACTGTGTGTGTGTGTGTGTGTGTGTGTGTGAGTGCAGGTGCAGCAGGAAGGCCTGTGGATGGAGTGTGTGTACCAGAGCACGGGCCAGCAGCAGTGTAAAGCCTACGAATCCCTGCTGATCCTGGGCTCGGACATCCAGGCAGCTCGTGCCATGACCATCGTGTGCTGCATGGTGTCGGCGATCTCCCTGCTGGTGCTGTTCGCCGGCGCCGAGTTCACCACGTGTGTCGAAAACGAGGATGCCAAGCCGAAGATCTGCCTGGCGGCGGGCGTGGGGATGATCATAGCTGGCCTGCTGCTCATCATCCCCGTCAGCTGGACGGCCAAAAACGTCGTGAGCAACTTCAACAACCCGCTGGCGAGCCCATCGAGCCGCAGAGAGCTCGGTCCGTGCATCTTCATCGGCTGGGCCGGAGGAGTGCTCCTCCTGCTGGGCGGAGGACTGCTGTGCTGCTTCAGCCGCCCGCAATCCAGAGGCTCCGGAGGCACCGCCAAGTACTACAGCAACAGCGCCTCAGCTCCGGCTAAAAACTACGTCTAGACACGACGCTGCTCTGTAGATGACGCCTCAAATAGAAAACATTTCAACTAGGGGTGTGAGGATGTGTTGGTTTAAAACACTATCACTGATAAATATTAATTAAAAGGGGCGGGGCATTCAGAATCAGAATTGTAAACAAGGAAAATAAATAGAAAAGATTCCAAATATCAATAAAACACTAAGATAATCTAAAATAGTAAGATTATTGATATTATGCTACACATTTATAGATAATAATGTGTCATAAATATGATGGTGCATTATTTTTACTTTTTAAAGTAAAGATCACAACATGAAACAAATGAAAGAAAAAGCAGCTAAAGTTAGTTTGTACCATCATATCCCAAAAAAACTGTAATATCTGGTTGTATGAAATTTGACATCCATTAGCTCCACCCCTAATTTTAATCATTTAAATATGGGCGGGGCTTCTTTAACGATGAAATTTGGTGTGTGTGTTTGTGAGTGTTTTCAAGGATAAGTCAATCTCAAACCTCAGAGTCTGTAAATATTACATTTTCAGGATGATGAAAAATATACAACAATGATTTTATGTTCATTTACACGTTTATAAGATTATTATTATTATTATTATTATTATTATTATTATTATTATTATTATTTTGCATATTGTCAAAGCCGTCATGAAAAAACATCCTATAGCTATAAATCATAGGGATAAAATAACAATGTTTCAGTGTTTTTTTAATGATGCAGTCAGAACAGCAAATTTTTTAAGACAGCAGCGAAATTATATATTTTATAGCATTTAGCTTCATCAAGAGTCTTTAAATCGGCAATGTTTCTGGTAAATCCGTCCGTTAGAGCAGCTAAAGATCAACACAAGTCAGGATTTATTCAGAGATTGGCATAGAAAAGCTTTTTAGACTTATGTGAGATACTACACGTGTGATTAGCTGTGTATAATGTTTCTTTGTAACGATAAAATTATAAAACTGTAAACTTCACGGCTTTGCTTTTTTATTTTAATAAAATTAACATTCCTAATTCTTTGATTATGTTTTGTGTCTTCATTTGGAGTTTTGTGTCTGTTGATGATGATGGTATTAAATTTTTTATTACAACATTTGGAGATTTTGCAAGAAACAGGGAGAAAAGAGGCAGAGCATGAGAAAGACTATTTTAAGCAACTAAAATTTTACATTTTAAAAATAATTAACTATATTCTCTTTTTAATTACAGTGTTCTCTCCAAAGCCACTCCCCTAAAAATGTTCACATGCTGAATGATTGTGCAAGACGTGGAGCTTTCTTTACACGCCTCTTTGTCCTGATTGGTTTGTTGTTGGTGGTCCATATCGTGTTTTTTTCTCCGCCGCTCTAAACCACCTCAAACAACACAAAATGTCTGAATGCTGTTCATCAACTACAGCGTAGCTGTACAGTCGGTATAGTCTACAAAACAAATAATGTGACTGGAACCCTTTTTTTTTTTTTTTTTTAATTCCCCAAAACAATAATGTAATTATTCATAACATTTACTCTCAATATATCATGCTGCCTTTTCTTCTCCCCGGTTTTTTGTTCTCAATGGCAAGTGCTGAAGTGGAGAAGTGGAGAAAGCTGAAAATGGGCACTTCGCTGAAAACAAAATGGTGGCCTCTGACTTTTGCACGGTGTTGATGTAACAGTTGGGACTCAGAGGGATCCATGTGCAAAAGGTTTATTAGTACAATGATCCAGAATCTATCCAGAATCCAATCTGAACATAGTCCAAAGACATACACAATAAATACAAACACAAATCATATCCCAGGGATAAATCCAAAACATAGTCTCGGTCACAGGCAAGGGTGAGAACAGACAAAGGTATTACCAGAATCGGGGAAAATCCTAAACACAGGGAAACCAGAAACAGGAGCAGAGATCATCCACAGGGAATCGATCAGAGATAACATGGCTCAGACACTAGCAAGGCTTCACACCTGGTCAAGTGTCCATGTGGTTTAGTTATGCTACAAACAGGAAGTGGTTTTGACAACTAAGAAAGTGTGTCTAAAATTCAGGAAGTGCGCCATCTGGTGGCTTGGCGGAGAAATGTCCTTCACCTACATCACGACTGTATCAAAGTAAAATAAAATCCATGAAGAGAGAAAAATGTGATGTTTATATAAGAACTGTGACTCTCACTCTAAATTCTACACTCTTTCAACCCTCATCTCTCTCTCTCTCTCTCTCTCTCTCTCTCTCTCTCTCTATTGTTAAAAATCAAAATCAATCTCTCTCTCTCTCTCTCACACACACACACACACACACACTCTGAGAGAGAGAGAGAGAGAGAGAGAGAGAGAGATTTATTTTGATTTTTAACAATACTTTATTAAAACCATTTTTCTTTCATACAAGTTCTTTACATTATTTCCACTTCTTTATCCAAATCCATTTACAAAAGTTATTTCTACATAATTAATACATATTTTTTTATAAATAATACATAATTTAGAGAGAATAAAACAGCTTTAAAGTCCCATATACTTTTAAATGTTTCCACATCCTTCATTTTAACATAGCATTTATATTCAGTATATATTATCCTCGCTTTGACCAAACACTTGAACACTGGAAAACAACCACAGGTGGAAATTCCTTCTATTTTTTTCTTTCCACTGAAATAAATGGCCATCTTTGCCTGTCCAAAAAGTAAATTAATTAGCCGACCTTTTTTCTTTTTTGTTTTAGCATATGAATAGCCAAAAATGAACATTTGCTCACTAAACTGTTCACTAAAAGCTATTAACAGAGTGTTCAGCATATGAAACAACTTTTGTAATCTTTCACAATTTAAGAAACTATAAAAATAGATTCTCTCAAAAAACAGAAAGGACATTTGTCTGAGACTGTGGGGTTGAAGAGAGAGAGAGAGAGAAGGAGATTAGTATTGTCCTCATTTGCGTACTACGTCTCTTCTCTGTTGTAAATACACAAAAATTGATTTTTAACATTTCTTCAGGACTCATCAGAGCCTCGGCTGCTCATCGGGTCCCACAGCGCCACCTGTCTCTCTCTCTCACGTGACTGAAACCAGCGGTCAGGATTTTCCCCTCAGCAAACTGTTTACAATTACTATAATATAAGTGAGAACAGGAACTAACTTGTTCTTTGGAAGTTCCACAACATTAAATGTATGAGGAAACAGATAAAAAAAAGGCTTGTCGTTCTTTAATAAATAAAATATTCTAACTGTTGGCAAATTGCTGTTATAATAGGTGATATAAAAGGGAATAAAACATTTAAGGACGTACTGTTACAGGAAAATAATCAACTTTAAGGTGGAAATAGGAGGTCTGTAACAGCACCACACACAGGAGTTCATTATTTACTTAACACAGCTGCAAGAATATTAGAAATATTCAGTATAACTAGAGCAGCTGTTGCTAATCAAAGCATGAGCATACAGTAGATTTGCCATATAAACAGCAGCATACGTATGTATTTACATACAAGTACATACAGAACGGTTTTATGTTTACATATTAAACACTACAGGGTGTCCCAAAAGTCTCCACACAATAGTTTATATTACATATATTTTATTTCAGATAGCCTTTGATAAAAAATAACAGCATATTGAAATCATTCCCACGGCAGGATCGGGAAGCTGTCGCAAGGTTGTGATGGACTTTAACAGGAAACGTGGCGCACACATCACACACCACCGTGTTGCCAAACAAATTCAAAAAGACTGGAAGTGTTGAGGACCAAGCGTAAAGTGGACGTCCACGAACATCCATGGACGAAGGCACGACCAACGTGGTGCTGGCAGACACAGTCCCCTATGTATGGAGACTTTTGGGAAATCGTGTATTTACATACAGTATATTTCGTTTCCTAAAGAAATGCAAGTTTTTCTGCACGGATGCTTGAAGATAAACTGCCATATTACCCAATTGTGGATTTTACAGTCACTAAATCAGTGTCACATTACAAAAGCCTTTTGCAATATCAAGCAACTCTTTTAACAGATTAGCAAAAAAAAAAAAAAAGAAAAAGTAGAAACGGCTCAGAGAAAGAGAGAGAGAGAGAGAGAGAGAGAGAGATAGACGCTTCCTTTTACCTCCAGCTCAAAGACACCTCTCCCTGTCTTCTTCCTTTTCTCCTTCTGTCCTCTTCGTCAGGAACCGTACCCAGAACCGGATCTGAACCTCTGTCCCACCTCCAGCTGCAGGTACTGTGCCGGATTGAACACAGTGGTAATGTACAGTACAGCTGTATTTATGACTCAGTACAACTGCAATATTATACAAATGTCCTACAGTATGAGTACAGCATGAACCATTTTGAAGGTTGTAGTAGTTACGTAATGAGATGTACAAGTGCAGTAATAATAGGATTTTGTTTTTTTTTTAAATCCAGAAATGGAAATATGAAAAATATGATTTATTATTATCTCACAAGGTAACTACTACAACTTTCAATATCTTAAAATCTCCATTTCTGGATATTATTACTGTAGCTTTACTGTAAGGCATTTATGTAATGTAGCACTTGCCCTCATTTACCTTAAAGTAAAATAGCTAAAAAATTAAATTTAATGTTTAGACATGATGTTGTGCTGCATGGAAGAAAAAAGGTACACTTTTGTATGTGTAGTTTTCAGAAAAAAGGTACTAAACTGTACCAATCTTTGTCACTGTAAAGGTACCATCAAACGTACCCCTTTAGTACCTTTAGTCTGTATCTTTTACCTAGAAAAATGCACGTAAAAAGTAAAACGTAATTACTATCCAGTTTTAAAGGTCACTGTATTCACACTGCAGCTGAATTTACAGGATGGGACCCTGTCTTCTAAAAGTCTAAAGCCATTGTTCAGACTTCTAAAATAATCTATAGTAATATGATTGTACATGAGTGTTATTTACGCTTATAACTGGACCTGGTGTTGCAGCTTTGAGGTTAAATGTAGACTAGCTGTACTTTGGGTAATAAACATTACATTTATTTCTGACTGTACTGTTTAATGTACTATGTGGAAGATGTTGAGATGAGATAAATTATTTTTATTTAAAGGCAGAACTGAAGGCTGGAGGAATAAAGATGACTTTTCCAGTAAATTATGAAAATGAATTGAATTAAAAGGACCGAATTCATTCTCTCAGTTATATTTTGCGTTGGGAGTGCGCTTTGCATTTTAAGTCTGACTGACATTCATCAACATGTCTGAGGGGAAAAAAAAAATCAGCCTCTCCAAAACTTTTGTAAATCTTGTGAGAATTTCCAGTCTACGAAAACATTTACACACAACGTGAGACCCACTGTGTCCATTTAGACTTAGTGTTGTAATGTCCCTGTAACTGAAAATGTGGCAGCAACATTTTAGGAACATTTACAAACAGTATCAGGAAAAGGTTCAGAAAAGGTTCTGACATCCTAAAGGGGGTTTGAAGGGGGTTCAGAAGAATGAGTTTATTTCCAGCTTAAAAACATCTAAAACATTCTCATATTCAGACTCTGCAGTTAGCCAAAATTCTACTTTAGAAATAATCAGAGAGTAAAGAGAGATGAGAATGCAAAATGAAAAAAAGAAAAAAAAAAAAAGGAAACAGCATCCTCTTTTTCTTTGCTTCCGGTATTTCAGCAGTTGTGATTTTTGTCTCACTCTGTCCATTTGAATCTCTCTCTCTCTGTCTCTCTCTCTCTCTCTCTCTCTCTCTCTCAACATGTTCCTCCAAAACACATGCAGTCAGGCAAAGTGTTATGCAGTTAAAGACAAAACGAGGGAACAGACGAGCATGATTCTGAGACATACTATATATAACAGCAGACATATGTGCTTTCTATATGCTATAGTGATTAACTCTTTCATGCGTAGTGTTCACACTTAGTCAATTTAAGGCTTTTGGTTTATATCTTATTTTTCTAAAATATAAAAATCACCTCCAAATCACTTTAAATTAACGTGAACCTCTCTAGCGCTCTAGACTATTTGCCATATGACTATCTACATAAAATTAAAAAATAAATAAATAAATAAAATTGTTTTTGTGCCAGACTCTACCTGATTTTTTTTGTCTGTTTTGTTCAGAAATAAACTTTTCAAAAAATTTTGTTTTCAACATTACATATTTTAGACCCAAATGTTGGAAGATTATTTTATGATGTCAGGCATACTGTTTTAGCCTCTCTGTACTCATGGACAATCCATTTACTTTTTAAGTAATATAAGTAATACAGGTAATATTTACAGAGAACCAAAATTCATATATCATGCCATTTTAAGCAAAAAAGAGAAAATATGAAATCAATTATTTATGCATGAAAAGGTTAATTCACACTCCTCAGACCCCTAGTTAGTGTTTTTCCACCAGTGATTAAAAACAGCACATTACACTGACTGTGTCTCTCTCTCTCTCTCTCTCTCTCTCTCTCTATCTCTGTCTCTGTCTCTCTCTCTCTCTCTCTCTCTCTCTCTCTCCTGCAGGATGGAACGGAAACGAATAAAGATCGCGTGTGTGGGTTTGGGAATTCTGGGCCTCATTGCTGCCATCATCACCTGCGCCCTCCCCAGCTGGAAGGTTACCTCCTACACCGGACACTACATTGTCATGGCATGGGTATATACACACACACACACACACACACACACGAGGTAAGACACTGCGGAGATAAATTAACACACATGGTACCGTGTGTGTAAGAAGGGGAAGGAGGGAGTGTTGTAGTTCAGACTGAAATGCTGTAGGTTTGTACACGTCTGAGCTCCACGTGGTGATTAACTGCACCTGTACATTACAGCTCCACACATTACAGCTTCATACATCAGGTGAGGTCAGTCAGGTGTGCTAAATTAGTGGAGATGTAAAGCAGGGAAATAACAGACAGAACTATCGGTGGAATGAAAAGAGTGAAGTAAAGAAAAATAAATCCAGAGTGATATGTGTAAGTGTAACCCATCTTGTGTGTGTGTGTGTGTGTGTGTGTGTGTGCGTGTAGGTGCATGAAGGTCTGTGGATGGGGTGTGTGTACCAGAGCACGGGCCGGTATCAGTGCAAAACCTATGATTCACGGCTACGCCTGGCCTCGGACATCCAGGCGGCTCGTGCCATGACCATTGTGTGCTGCATAGTGACGGTGATCTCCCTGCTGCTCGTCACGTGCATCAAAAACGAAGACACCAAGCCAAAGATCTTCCTGGCGGCTGGCGTGGGCATGCTCATAGCCGGCATGCTGCTCATCATCCCTGTCAGCTGGACAGCCAACAACGTCATGAGAGACTCCAAAAACCCGCTGGTATCAATCGACACACAGCTGGGTCCATGCATCTTCATCGGCTGGGCTGGGGGATTGTTCCTCCTGCTGGGCGGAGGACTACTGTGCTGCTTCAGCCGCCCGCGATCTGGAGGCACCGGAGGCACCGCCATGTACCACAGCAACACCGCCTTGGCTCCAGCTATCTAGATAAATGACATCTCAAATAGAAAACATTTCACCTAGAGGTTTGACGATGCGTTGGTATAAAAGGGGCGGGGCATTTCAGAATGGGGATTCAACTAAATGTAGTAAATATTCCAGTTAAGCAGGTTTATCAATTTAACACAGTTATAAAAATATCTAAAATAGTAAACACTGTTAATATTACTATTAATACTAAGCTATCAAAAATATTCATTTTGTTCAAAATTCTATTTTGTTCTACATTATTTTTACTTTTTAAAAATTTACACAAGTTAAAATTAAAGAAGCAGCAGCTAAAGTTAATCTATACCAAGATAATCCGAAACTGTCATTTTTTAATCTGTAATTCACACAAGGTAAATTTAACATACTAAATACACACCTGAGTTAAATCATTTATATATGGGCAGGGTTGGTTTTTTATATATTTATTTTATAGCTTTTAGCTTTTTGCTGATGGTTAGGAACTGTAAGTCAGGATTTAGTCAGAGAAGAGCTTTTTAGACCCATGTGAGATATATGATGTATGATTAGCTGTGTATAATGTTGCTTGGTAACAAAAAATTAATTAAAATGAACATTCCTGATGAACATTCCTGTTTATTTGGAGTCTTTTGTTCAGTGATGAAGATAATGATGATGATGGTGTTATTCATTTTTTGATTAGAAACCTTGTAGCCATCTCAGGAAATGGAGAACACCACCAACAACAAAATGGAGCACCCATAGATATATATAGATATATATATATAAAATATACAGTTAGGTCTGGAAGTATTTGGATAATGACAGAGTCTTTGTGATTTTGCCTTTATACACCACCACAATGGATTTGAAATAAAACAATCATTGGAGAACACTTTAACAGTTTTTGTTACAGACACACTCTCAGCACAGAAGTTTATATATGAAAGCACAGCTGATGTGTGTCCCTCCAGGTCTGTCCCCTCAGCGAAGACTCCTCAGTCTGTGTCCTCAAAGCAGTCCTGCAGGGCTGAGGTGGCTTCCTTAGTCCATACTCTGACTGTCTTTGTGGATGGTCTTTGTCTACAGCTGAGTGGTTTGTATGCTGGAATAGAGACAGATGATCTGAACATCCCAGATGTGGCAGAGGGCTGGCTTTATAAGCATATGGAATGTTGCAGTATACTTGATCTAAGGTGTTTTTTCCTCTTGTCGGGAAGTTCACATATCTGTTAAATTTGGGTAGAACAGACTTTAAGTTGGCATGATTAAAGTCCCCTGCTGTTATAACAACGCTGTCCGCATGTGCCGGCTGATGGAGTGATGGAGTGATGAAATGACGAAGCTTGATTCACGTAGACATCAGCACATTCTGAGGAAGCACACCAAGTTTCATCAAATAGGGGGTGCTACAACTGAAAATCACTGTAACTCCACAAATGTATGATCAATGAAGTTGAAAATTCGTAGGCATCTTCTTTTGTGGACCTTCTAACATAGCGTCTAATACGACTCAGATACAAATATCAGCAGCTAATAATGTGAAATCTGAATGGTCTACGGGTAAGAAAATGGATATCTTTGTATAAGTGTATGAAATCAAATATTTGTATTGAATTTTGTGAAAATCGGCCACAAGCTGACACTCTAATAAGCAACTTTAAGTTTTAGCTAATAACTCTGCAACCGTGTGTGATAGAATTAAGAATTCTTGTTTCTTCTGAATCCTTGCTTTAAGCCCTAACAAGTGTAAGTCTCATTTATATGTTTGTCTATAAAGTTTATCTGCCACACTAATTTTTTGAAAAAACTACTTTTTCGAACTTATCCTAATTCAACCGATTTGCACGAAACTTGGTATGCATGATCCCCAGGCCCTCAGGACAAAAAAAATTATCAAAAGAATTTTGATTCGTCAAAGCATTGTGAAGATATAAGTTAGATAATTGGTCAGGTGATGCCCATTTTTACAAATTGATCTATATGTGCTGAACACAATGTCGAAAATTAACAAAACTTGATACACATAGACAACAGGACATTCTGAGGAGGCATAACAAGTCGCATCAAATTCCGCCCATATGGGGTGCTAAAACTGAAAAACCACTATAACTCCACAACCATATGATCCATGAAGTTGAAAATTGGTATGCATCATCTTTGGTACACATGCTAACATACTCTTTAAATATGATTTGGCAAAAAAATCAACAAAAATGGCCACCAGTAGCCAATCAACATTCAGCAGCTAATAACGTCAAATCAAAATGTCCGACTGTTACGAAAATTGACAGGTTCATACATAGTTTCAAAATGACGCTGTGTACCAAATCTTTTGAGAATCAGCCACAAGGTGGAACTATAATGAGCAAATTTGCATTTTTGCTAATAACTCTGCATCTGTGCATGCTAGCATATAATTCTTGCTTCCTATGAATCCTTGCATAAAGCACTACAAAATATGCATCTCATTTTTTTACATATATAAAATGTATCTACAATTCTAATTTTCTGAAAAACTTACTTTTTTTTTTTAACTCTTTTTGTCTGAGTCACATAAAATTAGGCATGCACCATCTCAAGATACTCGAGAAAAAAGTTATCAAAATAATCTTGATTCATATAGTCATTGTGGAGATATAGGACTATATATTTGTGGGTGTGGCAAATAATAACTAATTGGCTTATATCTTGTGAACGCAATGTCCAAACTTCATGAAACACATGGCACACATGGACAACAGGACAGTCTGAGAAAACTTGCCAAATTTCACGAATTTCTGATGTTCGGGGGGCTAACAGCAAATCTAAATGATCAGCCATTTATCTCAATGTGAGCAACAGATGTCAGCTGTAATACTAATGTTGTCTACAAGGAAAATAAATCAATTTGAATGGCTGAATAATTCAACATGTAGTAGAAAATGCATAGAAATGAGATAAAATGCATAGAACCATGGTACTCAAGCAATATCTCCTGAGTTTTATAAAATTAGTTTGCAAAAAAATGTGTGAAATGCTCAAAGATGATTAAACATCTTAATTTTTATATGTCCTAATTTTGAAAACACATCTGTCAAGTTAGCAGACATGATTAAATAAAAGTAGGTGTCAAGACAATATTGACAAGACAATATTATATCTTTAATATAATATATAGATTAATATTTGTTTAGACACATTTATTTATTGTGTCAAAAGCAGTAATGAAATGAACACTTACGTGCTGAGGTACAAGCATAAAAGTGTTCATGTAGAGACACCATTTTCATATAACCCATGTAATTCTTGTCACGCCTCCACCAAACTTTCAGCATCCTCCCACTTTCCGCTTCCTCTCTCTGGACTACTAACCACACACACCTGCCATCAATTATCCTGTTCACCTCTTTGTCTAGTTATTATTATTATTATTATTATTATTATTATTATTATTATTATTCTGCCCTAAAACTGATATGACCACATCACCCCTATCTTATCACGCTACATCCCAATCCAATTTCGTATTGATTATAAAATACTACTATTGACCTATAAAGCACTGAATGGTCTTGCGCCACAGTACCTGAGAAATCTTTTGGTCTTTTATGAGGTGCAGGCCATTTGTTGGTACCTCGAATAGTATAGGCTATATACAGGGGGTAGAGTTTTCTCTTACAAAGCCCCACAGTTATGGAACAGCCTTCCACTTAGTGTTCGTGGCTCAGACACAGTCTCTGTGTTTAAATCTAGGCTGAAAACATATTTGTTTAGTCAAGCCTTTTGTAGGTAGGTTCAACAAAACAGACTTCATGTGATGAGGATGGTTCCCTTTTGAGTCTGGTTCCTCTCAAGGTTTCTTCCTCATATCATCTCAGGGAGTTTTTCCTCACCACCGTCACCTCTGGCTCGCTCATTAGGGATAAATTCACATATTTACAATTTATATTTATATAAATTTAGAGTTTATATATTTCTGTGACGCTGCTTTGTGACAATGTCCATTGTTAAAAGCGCTATACAAATAAAATTGAATATATATATATATATATATATATATATATATACACACACACACACACACACACACACACACATATATATATATATATATATATATATATATATATATATATATATGTGTGTGTGTGTGTGTGTGTGTGTGTGTGTGTGTTTTGTTTTAGTTGTTTGTTTAGTTTGTTTTATATTTTTATATGTGCGTATTATGCTACAGTATTATGAGTATTATGCTACAGAAGAAAGAAGCTAAAAAAGACAACAAAAAAATTGAAAATTAAGTTTTGAGTTTTGTTTCATATTTATTTTCTTAATTGAATTGAATAATATTTTTAAATTGAGCATTACTTATAAGTTGGTAGCTACAGGATTACAGTAATTGTAAAATGGCAGCTACAAGATTAGCTGTAGAAACTTTTCAGTTTGACTGGAGCAAAGAGAAACATATTTTAATTTTCTGCAAACATATTCTGAAATATTATTACTTTATGTTATTATTAGGTATCAAACAACTGTATCATTTTCAACAGAATCATGGACTTAGTTCACTTATAAATGTTAAATGTCATAAACATTTATAATTGCACCAAGTTACTGAACTTTATCAGAATAGAAATGTAGCGACACCATGAACAGTCACCTGTAATATTTTCTCTTTCTCTCCTTCTTTCTTTGGAAATTCCTGCTCTGGAAGATTAAATTCCCGTATCTCACAAGTCTGAGTTTAATGACTGACCTGAGCGTAGGTTGTGTTTAATAAGCAGAGAGAATGTCCAGGTAAAGCTGGGGTTATTTAATGATATCGGTGTATAGGAGAGAATGTCAGAGATCTCAGCAGTAAAGACGGAGAGAACTGTGTTCTACTTGCCCATCATGTTTCTGCTGATGCCAGTGCCGAGCAGTCTGCAGGAAACGGAAAGTCATGGAACATGTCAGGATCCGTGCGGTGAGATGAAGCAGCTCCGAGAGCTCGTGTGTCAGCAGGCAGCCGCTTTATCTGAGATCAAGGAGAAGTTGGTGAACATGGAGAATGAGAATGCAGGTAAGATGAAGAACATCACACTTCCCTCCATCACAGTCAGCATCATTGCAGCTGTTTCTTCCGTTTCTGCACTGGTCTGGTTTGGTTCAGAGAAATTTAGAAACTGTAGAAATTTAGCAAAAATTAAAAAAAAAACTTTAAATTTGCAGAAAACAGAGTGTGAGATTCTAAAATAATTGTATGCTACCAAACTTTAGGTGGTATATTAAAAAAAAAAAAAAAAAACACTACTGAAAAACACTAGCTGAGCTTGTGCACACTGCCAATTTATTTGGAAAGTTAAATAAATAAATAAAAAAATAATGAACAATTATTCCAACTTGAACTCAGTAGGTATTAGCTTTCACAAGGTAATTAATTTTTCCTTGCTAGTGTTTTTTTACTAGCTAGTTATCTTTCACTGTCTTATTTTGCTCTCTAGCTTAGCTTTCTCTCGCTGAAGTTCTTTTCACTCACTAGTTAACATTAACTCGCTAGGTTAGGTTTTGCACACTAGTTTGCTTTCTCCTGCGAATCTGTTCAAACTCAAAGAAAACTTTCCAGCTTGAACGTACAGTTTTGATAAATGTAATGTGTGCAGGACAAACACCGCTCTTGAGTCCACCATGTTATATTATGGAGAGATGGAGAATATGTTCTGGATGTACTCCACTAAACTGAGGTAATGAAACATGTCCATATTGAGTGTTTTACTTTAACATGCGATTCAAAGCTACAGCTGCTGAGTTACAAGAAAGAGACTGTGAATCTGAAGAAAGACAATAGAATATAAACTACTTAACCCAAACATTTTCTACTCCTAAAACATTTGAAAATCTTTACATTTTCTACTTTTTTTTCCCCCAAAGCTCAAGCAGGCGAGTTGCTGGCCGTGAAGAGCGAACTGGAGAGTGTGAAGAAACAAAACATCTGGAAACACACTCACACAAACAACAGATCAACATTTAGCCCTGATGCTAATTACTGAGAATTTACACAAGAAATAAATAACAACTAACACAATGATCAACACTTATAGCGCTGAATATCTTGATGTTTAGCACCCAACTATTATCATTTTTAATTAACATCTGAAGTGTTAGATCATTCTTACGCTGCTGAATTCATTCTCCTGGTGCTGAATTAACACATACAATTAACACCTATTCAATGACGTAGTATAACACAGTTTAACACAGACAGTATGAGGTTAAATGAATTTAATCAGATTCTTCTGGTGCTGAATTAACACTTACAATTAACACCACAACGAAGCTTGTAATGATCATCTATAAATTCCAATTAATTAACACCGGCAGTGTTGAATTAACATCTAGACTTAACAATATAGTGACATAGTGTTACTTTTACACAGAACAACCCTTACCATTTTTAACACCTACAATCAACACCAGAGTTACTATTTCAATGTTTTAGTGCTAAACTAATATAACTGTAACGTACACTGTTAAATGACGGGTTACTAATTAACACGGGTAGTGTTGAACTAACACCTAGTGTCACCTTTACAAAGGAAACCATTACAATTTTTAACACCTACAATAAGCACACACACAGACAAACACACAAACACACATCGTTAATTGATTAACTTAATGAACACATACAGTGCTAAATAACTTTGTGCTTTATGAAATCTTAAAATTAGCGTTGATCATCAGTCTTTAATTCAGATTTGGAATTTAAAAAATTTGTATGTCTACATGTTGCGCTGTGTTGACAGATTGCTTAAGGTGGCGTTCAGCGTTGGATTACCTCCTGGATATAAAGGACCGTTTAAGACTGAAACCACTCCAATCTACAGTAAAGTTGTCAGGAACATCAGAGGAGCTTATAACACACACACAGGTCCTGTAATTAACACACACCTGCAACTAACACTAGTTAAGATTTCACAGCTTACATTTTGTATACATCAATTCTCTTTGCATTTTGAGTGCTACACAAATAGGTTTCTAATTATTAGGGTGCATAAGTACCCTATTGTTATTCTACGTTTTCTTCTTCTTCTTCTTCTTCTGGCTAGGGTGACCATGGCAGCCCAGAGAACCGGCTGGGAAAAAGGTGTGAAATTTGGCACACTGATTGGGGAGGGTCTAAGGAACATTCTGATCAAATTTGGGCCAAGTGTTCCTAACACTCTTGCGCCACCATTGGGTCAAATTTGGGCCTAATCTGGAAGTACATTTATGCTCATAACTTTTGACCCATGTGTCCAAAATTTAAAAGCCAGGCATCACTGGATTCCCTGGTCGAGACGAGTTTAATGCACCCTATGACTATGAACTTCTGCTGATTAGATTTTCTGCCATTTTTTTTTTTTTTTTTCAAAAACTGTTTTTTCACTACTACTCCTCCTACAAATTTTGTCCAATCATCACCAATTTTAGAGCACATCATCTCCAGAGTAAGCCTCACAAACGTTATCAAAAGAATTTTTAATAGTCCAAAGGGTTTACCCGTAATGGGCCAACAAATCTGACGGCGAAGCCGCCACACAGGAAGTGAGGCTGTATCAGCAACGACTTTGCGCACTGATACAAAACTTGGTAGACATCTTCAGGACCATGTTCTGAGGCTCTGAGGAACAACGTTCGTGATAGCGCCACCTACTGATCAAAAGTTACCATAACATGCTAAAAATGCTTACATCTAACTACCATAAATTTTGTCCAATCGTCACCAAATTTGGCTCACGTCATCTTGAGACCTGCCTGAACAAAAATTATCAAAAGGAATTTTGATATTCAAACCCATTCTCCTGTAACGCGCTGGTAAATGCAAAAAACAGGATGTGAGGGTGTATCTCAGCAATGCATCTACATATCAGTAGGAACATGCCCTGAATGTACCCAAGATGTTTGTGACTGCGCCACCTTGTGGGATTCACTCTTGAATCCCTTTGCCTAAAGTTATGGATCTGCATTCCTGTGATTGCTTAGGCAACAATTCTAGCATGTCTGTGAATGTGTGGCTCACCGAGTCCGGGTGCTTGGCCCCCAAAAATGCTGCTTGCAGCTTTTATTATTATTATTATTATTATTATTATTATTATTATTATTAGGAAAGTTAATGAGGTCCAGAACACTTTTTCCCCTAAAATGTAAACCCTAAGCTCCACCCCAATGCTACTGTATCAGATCACAACTAACACCTCAAAAATAAAAAATAAAAACTAAATTTAACCAATCTCAGAAATTTAAATGATTAAAGCACCTCTTTCCATTTTACCATAATTAGTCTAAAATGATGTGATAATTGCAGCCCTACACATCTCTGTTATAAATACACACACAAAAAAAATGATTTTAGGATTCATCAGGGCCTCGACTGCTCGCCGGGTCCCACAGCGCCATCTGTCTCTCACTCATGTAGCTGAAACCGGTGGTCAAGATTTTTTACTGCTATAACATAAGTGACAACTGGAACTAACTTGTTTCTTGGAAGTTCCACAACATTAAATGTAACAATAAACAGATAAAAAACATGACCTGTCAATCTTTAATAAAAAAAATGTTGTAATTGTTGGCAAATTGCTGTAGATATAAAAGGGAATAAAACATTTTAGGACGTGCTGTAACAGGAAAAATAATCAACTTTGGGGTGGAAATAGTAAGTCTGTAACAGCACCACACATAGGAGTTCATTACTTACTTAACACAGCTGCAAGAATATTAGTAATATTCAGTATAACTAGAGCAGCTGTTGCTTTACATAGAACCGACGTGGTGCTGGCAGACACAGTCCCCTATGTATGGAGACTTTTGGGAAACCATGTATTTACATAAAGCATATTTTGTTTCCTAAAGAAATGCAAGTTTTTCTACACGGATGCTTGAAGATAAACTGCCACATTACCCAATTGTGCATATTACAGTCACTAATTTGGTGTCACATTACAAAAGCCTTTTGCAATTTCAAGCAACTCTTTTAACCAAAAAAAAAAGAAAAAGCAGAAGCGGTTCAGAGAGAGAGAGAGAGAGAGAGAGAGAGAGAGAGATAGACGCTTCCTTTTACCTCCAGCTCAAAGACACCTCTCCCTGTCTTCTTCCTTTTCTCCTTCTGTCCTCTTCGTCAGGAACCGTACCCAGAACCGGATCTGAACCTCTGTTCCCACCTCCAGCTGCAGGTACTGTGCCGGATTGAACACAGTGGTAATGTACAGTACAGCTGTATTTATGACTCAGTACAACTGCAATATTATACAAATGTCCTACAGTATGAGTACAGCATGAACCATTTTGAAGGTTGTAGTAGTTACGTAGTGAGATGTACAAGTGCAGTAATAATAGGATTTTTGTTTTTAAATCTACTGAAAATCCAGAAATAGAAATATGAAAAATATGATTTATTATTATCTCACAAGGTAATTACTACAACTTTCAATATCTTAAAATCTCCATTTCTGGATATTATTACTGTAGCTTTACTGTAAGGCATTTATGTAATGTAGCACTTGCCCTCATTTACCTTAAAGTAAAATAGCTAAAAAATTAAATTTAATGTTTAGACATGATGTTGTGCTGCATGGAAGAAAAAAGGTACACTTTTTGGATGTTTAGTTTTCAGAAAAAAGGTACTAAACTGTACCAATCTTTGTCACTGTAAAGGTACCATCAAACGTACCCCTTTAGTACCTTTAGTCTGTATCTTTTACCTAGAAAAATGAACGTAAAAAGTAAAACGTAATTACTATCCAGTTTTAAAGGTCACTGTATTCAGTTTCACTGAATTTACAGGTTAGTACCCTATCTTCTGCAAGTGTAATATAATTGTAATATGATTGTACATTGGTGTTATTTACGCTTATAACTGGACCTGGTGTTGCAGCTTTGAGGTTAAATGTAGACTAGCTGTACTTTGTCTAATAAACATTACATTTATTTCTGACTGTACTGTTTAATGTACTATGTGGAAGATGTTGAGATGAGATAAATTATTTTTATTTAAAGGCAGAACTGGAGGCTGGAGGAATAAAGATGACTTTTCCAGTAAATTATGAAAATGAATTGAATTAACAAGGACTGAATTCAATTCATTTTCATAACCTTGTTATTTTAAGGGAGCTGAGTACAATTGATTGTCACTGACATGGTACCCTTGACGCTATGTCTTTTGTAACCTTTCACAAATCATACATACATTATTTTAATACAGTGTTGTAATGAAAACCCTGAAGTGAATATTGCAATATTTGTAATTGAATAACTTTATTAAAATCCTGAAGTTATTTTAACTGAAATGATGTATCTGATTGTTTAGCGGCTCGTTTTCATATTGTAAAGGCCAAAGCGGAGATAAAAATAAACATAAATATTTAAGCAGCATTACTACTGGATGTACAGAGTGGTGGAGAGGAGGAAATGCGTGCCTTGGTGGTGTGGGAAGTTGTTTGTAGGTTTTCTCAGTAAGATGTGGTTTAACTTAAATTTCACACACACACACACACACACACACATCACATAAGAGATGAGGTTTGCTTCTCATGAAAAATATCGTAGCATTATTAAGCTGCACGTGAACAGATTTATTCCATAAGAATTGTGTTGCTGCTGTAAATCCAAGTTAGTTGGGAAAAAACATTTGTGTCCTACGTTTTGCTCTTGAGTTTGTGTAAAAAAAAAAAAAAAGATTTTTTTCTTAATGGTGGGAATTAAGGCTATTGATCATTATGCAGTTGATGAAAGGCACTTTTGATCCATTACATGTACATCTAGCTATAATTTCTGTAATTCTTACACACCCCTTAACCACAGTCCAATTCAATTCAATTTGATTTTATTTGTATAGTACTTTTAACAAGGGACATTGTCACAAAGCAGCTTTATAGAAATGTATAAATTCAGGATATACATTTTAAATTTATCCCTAATGAGCAAGCAAGAGGCGACGGTGGCAACACCCTGAGATGATATGACAAAGAATCCTTGAGAGGAACCAGACTCAAAAGAGAACCCAACCTCATCTGGGTGACACCGGAAAGTGCGATTATAAATAATTCCCTTCTTTAACTGTGTACTACATGGTAGTACAATTGTGTAACCAGGAAAATTCAAATTTCAAATTCAAATTTTATTTGTCACATGCATAACCATACACAGTACGACTGAAATGTCTTGCACAACTGCACAAACATAAAAGAAAGTATAGAAAAATGTATAAAATTCCAAAAAAATATATATATATAAAGAAAAATATATGAAAACTATTATATATAAGGAAAAATATGTGAAGGATGGATGGTGTCAGCAGCAGTCCAGCAGTATCGATATAAAGTGCAGAGAATGTGCAGTTTTGTGCAATATGTGCTGTTTGTGCGATGTAATGTGCAAATGTGCAATGTGCAATAAATGCAGGACTAAAATACTAAGTTGCAATGCTAAAAAGTATGTAGATGTGATTGGAGGTTGGGTGTTTGGAGGAGATGTATGGATGGAGATGAATGATTCTTAGTCCTTGGTGTTGTACTGGTTGAGGGCCCAATGGCCTGTGGGAAGAAGCTCCTCTTCATCCTCTCTGTATTGGCATTTAGGGAGCGGAAGCGCTTCCCTGACCGCAATAGAAAGAAGAGTCCATTGTTCGGATGTTTGAGGTCTACTATTTTCCTGGCCTTGTTCCAGCACCGCTTGCTGTAGATAGAGTTCAGGGCAGGGAGCTCTGTACGGATGGTATGCTCAGCTGATCGCACCACTGTCTGGAGAGCCCTCCTGTCCAGCTGGGTGCTGTTCCTAAGCCAGGCTGTGATGCTCCCATCAGGATGCTCTCAATGGTGCAGGTGTAAAAGTTCCTTAGCACCTTAGAGGGCATTCGAAAGTCTCTCAAGCGTCTAAGGTGGTATAGACGCTGCCGGGCCTTCTTCAACGGGGTGTTAACATGGAAAAACCATGACAGGTCTTGCGTGATGTGAACACCAAGGTACCGGAAACTATCCACTCTTTCCACTGGGGTCCCGTTGATCATGAAATTCATTACAGTTTACACATGAAGTCTATTTTGTTGAAGTTATCAACTGTTCACTGATGGAGACTTGAGTGCAAAACTGTTCGTGGGAATTGAAGTCCTAAAGCTAACATAGCAATTGTAGTCCTAAGCCATCATAGCAAAACTGTTTGTATCAAATGCAGTCCAAAGCCATCTTAATGGTTTTTAAGTGGTACCATCCTCAGTAAACTCATGTATCTTTAGGCTGTCCATGTGGGTCCATCATCGGCAAGAGCTAGTGATTTCCAACTGATGAGAACTCCAACCAGGCAGGTCCAGAGAGCAGGAAGGGTCAGGATCACTGGCATCTCAGGAGTAGCATGTCCAGCTTGACAGAGAGGGAGATTTTATTAGGTATGCTAATTGTCACGTAATGGGTAAAGACAATGTACATTGTGTGCAGAGTGCAAGCAAGGACTCCAGAAAGACTAGCTATAACAGCATAACTAAAAGGGAGAGCCAGAAGGTAACAAAGACATGAGGGCTCCCTGGGACATAAAGCAGCAAGCCACTCCACCGTCAACAAACCTGAGTGAACGTGTGAGAGTGGGGGGGACGACAGCATCCAAACATCCCAGTTCACCACAACGCTCTATACCCGTGAACCCTCCAGATCTGCTCCTTTACCTAAGAAAAACTATTCACTAAAGGCTTGACTAAACAAATATATTTTCAGCCTAGACTTAAACACTGAGACTGTGTCTGAGCTCCAAACACTAATTGGAAGGTTGTTCCTTAACTCTGGGGCTTTGTAAGAGAAAGCTCTACCCCCTGCTGCAGCCTTCACTATTCAAGGTACCAACAAATAGCCTGCACCTTTTGATCGAAGTAGGCATGGCGGATCATAAAAGACCAAAAATTCGCTCAGGCGCTTTATAGGTCAATAGTAGTATTTTATAATCAATGTGGTTAATAGTAGCATTTTATAATCAATTTCATTGCACAGTTCTGTACTCTTTAGCTACAGGAGAAGATTAATGTTTTGTATGTCAATCTGTTTAAATAATAGCAGCTTCGCTGTGTGATGTCAAGTCAACCATTATTTATAGAGCATAAAACAACAAAAGTTGACTCTTTACAGATCAATCAAACAAACTGACAGAAATGTAGAAATATGTAGTAATAATAATAATAATAATAATAATAATAATAATAATAATTAGATACCTTTAAACACAGCATTATGTATTTACCTATTTCAACCTATTAAAGGACCTATTCAAAAGCTAATGAAAGAAGATTTAAAAGTTGCTACTGAAGAAGCTGACCTCACATAGAGAGGGAGACTGTCCCAGAGTTTAGGACCTGCCACAGAAAAGGCACGATCGGCTCTAGTGCTATAGCGACAACGAGGAATTCTGGACAAGAAAGGTAATCAGAAGACCTGATCGCTCTAGTGGAGGAGTAAGGAAGAAGATCACTGATATATTGGGGCACAAGTCCAGAAAGTGCCCTGTAAACAAAGCAGAATTTTAAAATCAACACTGAATTTCACAGGAGCCGATATAGAGATGCTACTACAGAGGAAATATGATCTCTCTTTCTTGACCCTGTTAAAAGCCTAGCTTTTGACATAGTTTGAGGGAGACCAATGAAATTAACAAGTGAATCACAATTTCCAGGTCTTTACTAGAAAGAAAATGTGTAACTTGATGTGTTTAGTGTCCATGATCACCTGGGTATACCACAAATACCTTTTATCTCACTATTTTCATGTCAAACTATCTTCTTCACTTTTTCTGTAAATCACATTTACACACAATGTGAGACCCACTGTGTCCATTTAGACTTAGTGTTTTAATGTCCCTGTAACTGAAAATGTGGCAGGAACATTTACAAACAGTATATAGGAATGTTCCCAAAGGAAAAGGTTCAGAAAAGGTTCTGACATCCTAACAGCAATGAGTTTATTTCCAGCTAAAAAAATATCTAAAACATTCTCATATTCAGACTCTCTTTAAGAGCTTTATTAGAGCTGCAATTAGCCAAAATTCTACTTTAGAAATAATCAGAGAATAAAGAGAGATGAGGATGCAAATTGAAAAAAGGAATCAACATCCTCTTTTTCTATGCTTTCTGTATTTCAGCAGTTTTCTGATTTCTGTCTCACTCTGTCCATCTGATTCTCTCTCTCTCACCCTCTCACACCGATTCTCTAACTTCCTTTTTAGCATGTTTCTCCAAAACACACGCAGTCAGGCAAAGTGTTATGCAGATAAAGACAAAACAAGCGAACAGACAAGCATGATTCTGAGACATACTATATATAACCGCAGAGATATGTGCTTTCTATATGCTATAGTGATTAACTCTTTCATGCATAGTGTTCACAGTTATGAATGAATTTGTGGACTGTGACACTTGCTCTGGTCAGGAAGAGAATGAGGATACGGGAGACAGGCTTGCAACAACTCAGAAGGTGCTTTATTGTTTATCTTTTACTTTCGCTTTTCAGCGGTTTTATTTCAATTCAATTCAATTTTATTTGTATAGTGCTTTTAACAATGGACATTGTGACAAAGCAGCTTTACAGAAATAAATGGATTCAAAAAATATATTGTAAATATGTGAATTTATCACTAATGAGCAAGCCAGAGGCAATGGTGTCAAGGAAAAACTTCCTGAGACAATATGAGGAAGAAACCTTGAGAGGAACCAGGCTCAAAAGGAAACCCATCCTCATCTGGGTAGTGCAATTATAAATAAATCCCTTCTATTATTATGTATAATATGGACAAATTGTGCAACCGGTAAATTCATCACAGTAAGAATTCTGTGCTGGTTGGCTTTCTCTCTCAAGGCGCTCATCTCTCCCCTTTTTATCCTCCCCACAGCTCACTGCAACACAGAACCCTCTTTAGTACAATTCCTCTCAGGTGTGCAACACTTACCGCTCACCTTCTCTGGCTCTGCCCTCCATTCACAAACTGGTGCTCAACCATGCCTCCGCTTCCACATATCCCCAGCTGGGACAACACGGACCCCAACCCCCTGTTCGACACGTCTGTCTGCAAAATAAAAGGGACAGAGAAGTCAGGAGAATGTAAAAGTGGTCTGCTACAGAGTGCAGCTTTTACCTGAGTGAAAGCCCGCTGGCACAGCTCTGTCCAACGGACAGGATCTGGCACTCCCTTTTTAATAAGATCAGTCAGCAGGTGCATGATGTCCGAATAACTAGGCACAAACTGCTGCAATCACTGCTGTCTTATCAGTTTGGGGATGCACCTGCCCATGACCCAAGTGGAAACCCAGATACCGTACTTCCACCTGCCCAATCACACACTTGCTTGGGTTCGCAATGAGCCCCGCCCACCTCAGAAATCTCAGAACAGCCCTCAGATGCTGCATGTGCCATTGCCAATCATTGCTGTAGATAATAATGTCATCCAGATAGAAGCATAAGCAGTGTGTGGGAGGATTCTGTCCATGAGCCGCTGGAACATCTCAGGCGCCATGAACAACCCAAAAGGAAGGCTCATGAATTGTTGTAAACCAAAGAGAGTTGAAAAGGCTGTTTTTTCATGAGATATTGGAGTCAAGGGGATCTGCCTATATGTCTGTCAAATCTAGTGTCGAATAAATGCGAGCTTCACCTAACCGATCGAGGAGCTCGTCAATGGGAGGCATTGGGTATGTGTCGAATTTAGACAGTGTGTTGACTTTTCTAAAGTCCACACAAAACCTGACTGCACTGTCCATTTTGGGAACCAAAACTCCCGGGCTGGACCACTCACTGTGGGACTCCTTGATTACTCCCCTAAGAGCATGGCCTTGAGCTCATCCCAAACCACCTGTTTTTTTATGCTCGGGTAGACGAGAGGGGCGGCTGCGTACCACCACCCCTGGGGGTGTCTCTATGTGGTGCTCTATGAGATTAGTGTGACCGGGCAGATGCGAGAACTTGGCAACGTCCGTGATGTGGGATGAAGAGGTAGTCTCTATAAGGGACCGGGGTTGATTGAGCCACCATTTTTAGATTCCTAAAAATGCTCCTCCTTCTTTGGAACAACCGTTGCCAAATACACAGGAACCACCTCCCTCCATGGTATGAGGAGGTTAAGGTGGTAAACCTGCTGCACCCCGCCTCTATCTGTTTGCCTTATCTCATACTCGACATCCCTGACCTGCCATGTGACCTCAAAGGGTCCTTGCCACTTGGCAAGTAATTAAGAGCTCTATGTGGGTAGTAAAATGAGCTTTATCTCCCAAGAACTCCAGTAGCCAAGTACCCCAGTTATACAGCTGGGACTGACGTTCTTGTGCCTGACGCAAATTCTCCTGTGTTATGTGACTCAAGGTATGGAGTTTTGCCCTCAGGTCAAGAACATACTGAATTTTGCTTTTACTGTTAGAAGGTCCCTTGTCCCAATTTTCCCAAATGATGTCGAGGACGCTGCGAGGCTTCCGCCCTTACAATAATTTGAATGGGGAAAACCCCAAGTATTCTTGCGGGACCTCTCGTACTGCAAAGAACAGGGGTTCTAGCCACTTATCTCAATTCTGTGCATTGTTGTGAATGAACTTACGAATCATGTTTTTAAGCCTCTGATTAAACCGTTCAACCAGCCCATCTATCTGTGGGTAGTAAACTCTCGTGTGAATCAATTTAAATCCCCAACAATTCATAAAGCTTGTGTAGTTTTCGTGACATGAAAGACGTGCCCTTCTCTGTCAGAATCTCTTTAGGGATCCTGACCTGGGAGATAACACGGAATAGTGAATCCACAACACTGTGTGTGGAAATGTTGCGCAGAGGCACTGCTTCCAGGTATCGCATTGTGTAGTCAACTAAGGGGACCTTGATTAATGGGAGTGGGCACAATGGCCCTTCTGGGGTGGCTGGGAGATTCACCAGCCAATTTGTCCCCAAGATTATTGGATAAGTAAGGCAAGGACTAACCGCCACCTCCACTATGTGTTTTTGCCCCTGGAATTTGATGATGACCAGCACCAGTGGACATTCGTGAACATTCCCGTGCACACACCTCACCTTCACCACAGGTACAGTGCCCAATGCCTCACTTTGAACCAGGCATTGGTGAACTGAGGTCTGGTTACAGCCTGAATCCACCAAGGCGTGGTATGTACCCCTTTGGACACTCACTGGTATGTGGTACGTCCAAGCTCGATTGGGGGCGGGATGTGGCGATTCAGGGATCTGGACCAACGCCGGTGGAAAGGGAGGGGCGGGAAAACACGGGATCGGGGTTTCGGGGGAATTGGCCCCCATTTCCATTGTGCAGGGACAGGGAAAGAGCAGGGGTGAGGAGGGGTATGACAGCGAGAAGGAAAAGGGAGAGGCTCACCTGCCCCCGGATACGCCACCAAGTGGTCCTCAGTCTCATCCAGCGATGCCACTCATTGGCACCGGACGAATTCCACCATGCCCTCTGGTAGTCGGGTGACGAACTGCTCCCTTTGGCGCTGCGCTCCTGTGCCAGCAGTCACCTTCGGGCAGAGTCTGGAATGCGAATGGGTGGCTGTTCTAGCTGTAGAGTGGAAGCGCTGATGATGCTGTTGAGGGGTGCGGCTGACCCGTTGCAAGTCCAGATACTCCAGCAGGTTTGCCACCGAAAGCTGTTGGGCTGTGACCTGGTCTTCTCTGGAGAGGAGCACCAGCTGGCGGACCTCCCACTGTACCTCGGGCCAGCTCCATGCCAGGGCTGTGCGCTCAAACAGCTCAAGTAAGGCTTCTGGTTCGTCCTGCGGCTCCATCTTTGCCAGTGTGACATGGGCCAGGGTGGAGGCGGTAGCTGAAGTACCAGCCGGCTGTACCAGGCTCCGGAGCACCTGCCGGTCCTCCACCTTAGCTTGGAGCAGGACCTGGAAGCGCTGCTCCTGCTCCGTCCACAGCTCAAGAGGGCCTGATATTGGGTTTGGTGGATGCCAGCGAGGGACTTGACGATCTCAGCTAAGGGAGAGGTCTCCATGATGGCGAATATATCCATGGTCCTCCCGAGTTTCAGCACCAGTGTGACACTTGCTCATTGTCATGATGAGAATGAGGAGACGGGAGGCAGGCTTGTTACAAAAGGAGGTTTATTCTTTATCTTTTATTTTCGCCTTTCAGCGGTTTTATTTCTCACACACACAGCTCTGTGCTGGTTGTCTCTCTCTCTCGAGGCGCTTGTCTCTCCTCTTTTTATCGTCACAACAGCTCACTGCAACACAGGACCCTCATTAGTACAATTTCTCTTGTGTGCATAACCCTTACCACTCACCTTCCCCGGCTCCGCCCTCAATTCACAAACCGGGGCATGACCGTGCCTCTGCTTCCACATGGACTTAACTTTTTAAGTAATATAAGTAATACAAGTAATATTTACAGAGAACCAAAATTCATATATCATGCCATTTTAAGCAAAAAAGAGAAAATATGAAAGCAATTGTTTATGCATGAAAAGGTTAATTCACACTTCTCAGACCCCTAGTTAGTGTTTTTCCACCAGTGATTAAAAAAAGGCACATTATGCTGACCATCTCTGTCTCTCTCTCTCTCCTGCAGGATGGAATGTAAACGAATACAGGTTGTGTGTGTGGGTTTGGGAATTCTGGGCCTCATTGCTGCCATCATCACCTGCGCCCTCCCCAGCTGGACGGTTTCCTCCTTCACCAGACACTACATTGTCACAGCAATGGTATATACACACACACACACACACACACACACACACACCACGAGCTAAGACACTGCAGAGATAAAATACACACATGGTACCGTGTGTGTAAGAAGGGGAAGGAGGGAGTGTTGTAGTTCAGACTGAAATGCTGTAGGTTTGTACACGTCTGAGCTCCACGTGGTGTTTAACTGCACCTGTACATTACAGCTCCACACATTACAGCTTCATACATCAGGTGAGGTCAGTCAGGTGTGCTAAATTAGTGGAGATGTAAAGCAGGGAAATAACAGACAGAACTATCGGTGGGATGAAAAGAGTGAAGTAAAGAAAAATATATCCAGAGTGAGATGTGTAGGTGTAACCCATCTTTGTGTGTGTGTGTGTGTGTGTGTCTGCGCGTGTGCTTGTGTGCAGATATCGCATGAAGGTCTGTGGATGGGGTGTGTGTACCAGAGCACGGGCCAGTATCAGTGTAGAGCCTACGATTCACTGCTGATCCTGGCCTTGGACATCCAGGCAGCTCGTGCCATGACCATCGTGTGCTGCATAGTGACGGTGATCTCCCTGCTGCTCGTCATGTGCATCAAAAATGAATACACCAAGCCAAAGATCTTCCTGGCGGCTGGTGTGGGCATGCTCATAGCCGGCGTGCTGCTCATCATCCCTGTCAGCTGGACAGCCAACAACGTCATGAGAGACTCCAAAAACCCGCTGGTATCAATCCACAGAGAGATTGGACTGTGCATCTATATCGGCTGGGCCGGAGGAGTGCTCCTCCTGCTGGGCGGAGGACTGCTGTGCTGCTTCAGCCGCCCGCGATCCGGAGGCACCACCAAGTACTACAGCGACAACACCTCAACTCTGGTTATCTATGTAAATGACATCTGAAATAGTGAACATTTCAGGTAGAGGTTTGACGATGTGTTGGTATAAAAGCATAATAAGAAAAAGGGGCGGGGCATTTCAGAATGGGGATTCAACTAAATGTAGCAAATACTCCAATTAGGCAGGTTTATCAATATAACACAGTTATAAAAATTTCTAAAATATAAATATGTAAAATAGTAACCACTCTTAATATTACCATTAATACTAAGCTATCAAAAATATTCCTTTTGTTCAAAATTGTTCAACCTGCTACATTATTATTATTTTTTTTTTTTTCCTCTCTTTATTGACTTTTCTTATTTTTGACCCATTAACAAAAGAACACATGAACAGGTACACCTGCACTCAACCTTCTATACATACAGTTTACATAAATTAAATACTACAATAACAAATTATAATAAAAAAAAAAATAATAATAATAATAAATAAAATAAATAAATAAATAAATAAAAAAAGTACAATAATAAATAATAAGTACATAATAAATCAATAGATGTATTTTCAACGTTTACAATGCCAAGTAAACATCAGTATAATGTTAAGTAAAGTCTATATCCCCACTTACATGATATTCATGTATGGTTCCCAAAGCCGATCAAAATCTTTTCGCTTGCCCTTTGCAATATAAGTTAGTCTCTCCAGTCCGATACAGTTCAAGATCTCCTTTTTCCACATTTTCAAGGATGGAGCGTCCATGCTCTTCCAACACAATGCAATAGCTCTCCTGGCTTGGAGAAGACCGAAATCTAGGAGCTTAGTTTGTTTCAAAGTAAAATCCAATGGATATATTCCAAGAATACAGAGTTTAACATTCAAAGGAATTTGGACATTGAATATGTCTGACATACATGTAATAACCTCTTTCCAAAATTGTTTTACTTTTGAACATTCCCAAAGGCAATGGTATAATGTGCCCTTCTCATCCAAACATTTAGAGCACACATCTGGGATGTTACCAGACATATGGTGAAGCTTAACAGGAGTTATGTAGGTTCTCATTAACCATTTATATTGAAGTAATTTAAACCTTGTATTTATTGTTTGTGTTTGTGCTTTTAGACATGCATCTTTCCAGTCTGCTTCATCTATATCTTCATTCATATCCAATTTCCAAGCATTTAATTTATCTAATGTTGACTCAGTACTATATTTAACCAATAAATTGTAATACCTAGATATATGCCCCCTTCCTTCTAAATTTCCGAGAGTTGTTTCCTCTAGTTATGATAAAGATGGTATACAACTTATCTGTTCCTTTTTTGATGACAAAAAACTTTTTAACTGTAAATATTTAAAAAAATGTTTTTTGGGGATTAAATATTTCTGGCATAAATGATCAAAGGGAAGTAAAACTCCATCTTCATATAAATCCATAATTTTCTGAACGCCTCTTGTATTCCATAACTTAAAGCCTCCGTCTTTATTACCTGGTATAAACTGAATATTACCCCAAATAGGAGTAAATTGGGAGAGTTTCGGCATATCACCTATATGTTTATGTGCAGCATGCCAAATTGAAATTGTATTTTTAAGAAAAGGATTTTTTGTGTTTTGTTTCAATGATTTAACATCTGAAGAATATAGATACATTTTTAATGATAAATCTGGGGTGTGTGATTGTTCAATGTCCACCCAAGCTGGAGGTGGTGCTATACGGAAATAATTTAATGCTGAAGTCAGCTGGGCAGCCATATAATACCATCTAAAGTTAGGAAGCTGAAGCCCTCCCCTATCATAAGGTAAATATAAGAGTTTAAGGTGAAGTCTAGCTTTTCTGTCACTCCAAATAAATTGGGCAAGCAATTGGTCAAGTTTATCATAGAACGTGTTTGGTAATGGCAATGGGAGTGTTTGAAAATAACATAGAAATTTAGGTAGAATAGACATTTTTATTATGTTAATTCGTCCAATCATGGATATTGGTAAATTTGACCATTTTTGAAAAACCTCAGCTGTTCTGTCCATCAGGGGATCATAATTTATTGAAATTATTTTACTAAGGTCGTAACTGATTTTGACTCCTAAATAACTAAAACCATCCGTAGTTGTCATGAATGGGGTGTTTATAATAGGTTTATGTCTTTCATCTTTATTAAGAAATAGTAATACTGACTTGGAATTATTTATTTTATATCCAGAAAATTCTCCGAAGTTTTCAATTAGTCTGATCACATTAGGAATACTGTCTTTTAAACTAGTTAGAAAAAATATAATATCATCCGCAAATAAAGAGATACGATGATCCCTCCCCCCTATTGTAACACCTGATATTCCTGTATGGGCTCTTACTGCCATAGCTAAGGGTTCGACTGCCAACACAAACAACAATGGGGACAGAGGACACCCTTGACGGGTTGATCGTTGAAGATTAAAAGGTTTTGAGATGGTGTTATTAGTTAATATCTCAACAGCTGGGTTTGTACATAGAAGCTGGATCCACTTGAGAAATGTTTTACCTAATCCAAACCTAGGAAGCAGTTCAAAAAGATAGTCCCATTCTATCCTGTCGAATGCTTGACATGCATCTACAGATAGCATTGCTGTGTCTTTTTCATTGTATCTCTCGTATAGTATATTCAAGACCCTTCTAATATTATGATATCCTTGTCGTTTTTGTATAAAGCCTTGTTGATCGTCAACAATTAATTGGGGAAGATATTTATCTAATCTTCTAGAAAGTGCTTTACAAAGTATTTTTGTATCACAACCCATTAGACTAATTGGTCTGTAAGATGAGCATTCAGTTGGGGACTTATTTGGTTTTAATATTAAAGTTATAATAGCTAATCTTAATGAATCTGGGAGCGTTCCTATCGTAAAAGATTCCTCATACATATCAAGTAATGGCCTTACAAGCTGTCTCTTAAATGTCTTGTAAAATTCTATTGGAAACCCGTCAGGTCCTGGTGCTTTACCACTATTAATATCTCCTATAGCTTCACTAAGGTCTACTATTGTTAATGGGCTATCTAATGCTATTTTCTCGTCTTCTGATATCGTCTTAAACTGCAGATGATCAAGAAATATCTTCTGCTTTTTTGCATTTCCATTACATTCTGATTTGTATAGTGTTTGATAAAAATCTCTAAAATTATTATTTATCTCTACAGGATCCGTAGTTAAATTACCAGACTTCAGCTTTATATTATTAATCATTCTTTCAGACTGCATCTTCTTTATCCGCCATGCTAACAGCTTGCCCACTTTTTTCCCCTGATCGTAGTATGTTTGCTTAGTCCACAATAGACTTTTAGCCACTTTATCCGCTGTTAATTTATCATAGTTAGCTCTCATAATAGATAAGTTACGTATCTTTTCAGGGTTATTATCAATACTAATTTCAGTTTCAATTTTTTTTATATGATCTTCTAACATTTGTAATTCCTGATTATAGTGTTTGTTTTTAGCACTTGTATAGCTAATAATTTCTCCCCTTATGTAAGCTTTAAATGCTTTAAATGGAGTCCATTTTACCATAATTACTCTAAAATGATGTGATAATTGCAGCCCTACACATCTCTGTTATAAATACACACACAAAAAAAATGATTTTAGGATTCATCAGGGCCTCGACTGCTCACCGGGTACCACAGCGCCATCTGTCTCTCACTCATGTAGCTGAAACCGGTGGTCAAGATTTTTTACTGCTGTAACATAAGTGACAACACGAACTAACTTGTTTCTTGGAAGTTCCACAACATTAATTGTAACAATAAACAGATAAAAAACATGACCTGTCAATCTTTAATAAAAAAAATGTTGTAATTGTTGGCAAATTGCTGTAGATATAAAAGGGAATAAAACATTTTAGGACGTGCTGTAACAGGAAAAATAATCAACTTTGGGGTGGAAATAGTAAGTCTGTAACAGCACCACACATAGGAGTTCATTACTTACTTAACACAGCTGCAATTAGTAATATTCAGTATAACTAGAGCAGCTGTTGCTTTACATAGAACCGACGTGGTGCTGGCAGACACAGTCCCCTATGTATGGAGACTTCTGGGAAACCATGTATTTACATAAAGCATATTTTGTTTCCTAAAGAAATGCAAGTTTTTCTACACGGATGCTTGAAGATAAACTGCCACATTACCCAATTGTGCATATTACAGTCACTAATTTGGTGTCACATTACAAAAGCCTTTTGCAATTTCAAGCAACTCTTTTAACCAAAAAAAAAAAAGAAAAAGCAGAAGCGGTTCAGAGAGAGAGAGAGAGAGAGAGAGAGAGAGAGAGATAGATGCTTCCTTTTACCTCCAGCTCAAAGACACCTCTCCCTGTCTTCTTCCTTTTCTCCTTCTGTCCTCTTCGTCAGGAACCGTACCCAGAACCGGATCTGAACCTCTGTTCCCACCTCCAGCTGCAGGTACTGTGCCGGATTGAACACAGTGGTAATGTACAGTACAGCTGTATTTATGACTCAGTACAACTGCAATATTATACAAATGTCCTACAGTATGAGTACAGCATGAACCATTTTGAAGGTTGTAGTAGTTACGTAGTGAGATGTACAAGTGCAGTAATAATAGGATTTTTGTTTTTAAATCTACTGAAAATCCAGAAATAGAAATATGAAAAATATGATTTATTATTATCTCACAAGGTAACTACTACAACTTTCAATATCTTAAAATCTCCATTTCTGGATATTATTACTGTAGCTTTACTGTAAGGCATTTATGTAATGTAGCACTTGCCCTCATTTACCTTAAAGTAAAATAGCTAAAAAATTAAATTTAATGTTTAGACATGATGTTGTGTTGCATGGAAGAAAAAAGGTACACTTTTTGGATGTTTAGTTTTCAGAAAAAAGGTACTAAACTGTACCAATCTTTGTCACTGTAAAGGTACCATCAAACGTACCCCTTTAGTACCTTTAGTCTGTATCTTTTACCTAGAAAAATGCACGTAAAAAGTAAAACGTAATTACTATCCAGTTTTAAAGGTCACTGTATTCAGTTTCACTGAATTTACAGGTTAGTACCCTATCTTCTGCAAGTGTAATATAATTGTAATATGAATGTACATTGGTGTTATTTACGCTTATAACTGGACCTGGTGTTGCAGCTTTGAGGTTAAATATAGACTAGCTGTACTTTGTCTAATAAACATTACATTTATTTCTGACTGTACTGTTTAATGTACTATGTGGAAGATGCTGAGATGAGATAAATTATTTTTATTTAAAGGCAGAACTGGAGGCTGGAGGAATAAAGATGACTTTTCCAGTAAATTATGAAAATGAATTGAATTAACAAGGACTGAATTCAATTCATTTTCATAACCTTGTTATTTTAAGGGAGCTGAGTACAATTGATTGTCACTGACATGGTACCCTTGACGCTATGTCTTTTGTAACCTTTCACAAATCATACATACATTATTTTAATACAGTGTTGTAATGAAAACCCTGAAGTGAATATTGCAATATTTGTAATTGAATAACTTTATTAAAATCCTGAAGTTATTTTAACTGAAATGATGTATCTGATTGTTTAGCGGCTCGTTTTCATATTGTAAAGGCCAAAGCGGAGATAAAAATAAACATAAATATTTAAGCAGCATTACTACTGGATGTACAGAGTGGTGGAGAGGAGGAAATGCGTGCCTTGGTGGTGTGGGAAGTTGTTTGTAGGTTTTCTCAGTAAGATGTGGTTTAACTTAAATTTCACACACACACACACACACACACACACATCACATAAGAGATGAGGTTTGCTTCTCATGAAAAATATCGTAGCATTATTAAGCTGCACGTGAACAGATTTATTCCATAACAATTGTGTTGCTGCTGTAAATCCAAGTTAGTTGGGAAAAAACATTTGTGTCCTACGTTTTGCTCTTGAGTTTGTGTAAAAAAAAAAAAAAAAGATTTTTTTCTTAATGGTGGGAATTAAGGCTATTGATCATTATGCAGTTGATGAAAGGCACTTTTGATCCATTACATGTACATCTAGCTATAATTTCTGTAATTCTTACACACCCCTTAACCACAGTCCAATTCAATTCAATTTGATTTTATTTGTATAGTACTTTTAACAAGGGACATTGTCACAAAGCAGCTTTATAGAAATGTATAAATTCAGGATATACATTTTAAATTTATCCCTAATGAGCAAGCAAGAGGCGACGGTGGCAACACCCTGAGATGATATGACAAAGAATCCTTGAGAGGAACCAGACTCAAAAGAGAACCCAACCTCATCTGGGTGACACCGGAAAGTGCGATTATAAATAATTCCCTTCTTTAACTGTGTACTACATGGTAGTACAATTGTGTAACCAGGAAAATTCAAATTTCAAATTCAAATTTTATTTGTCACATGCATAACCATACACAGTACGACTGAAATGTCTTGCACAACTGCACCAACATAAAAGAAAGTATAGAAAAATGTATAAAATTCCAAAAAAAAATATATATAAAGAAAAATATATGAAAACTATTATATATAAGGAAAAATATGTGAAGGATGGATGGTGTCAGCAGCAGTCCAGCAGTATCGATATAAAGTGCAGAGAATGTGCAGTTTTGTGCAATATGTGCTGTTTGTGCGATGTAATGTGCAATGTGCAATAAATGCAGGACTAAAATACTAAGTTGCAATGCTAAAAAGTATGTAGATGTGATTGGAGGTTGGGTGTTTGGAGGAGATGTATGGATGGAGATGAATGATTCTTAGTCCTTGGTGTTGTACTGGTTGAGGGCCCAATGGCCTGTGGGAAGAAGCTCCTCTTCATCCTCTCTGTATTGGCATTTAGGGAGCGGAAGCGCTTCCCTGACCGCAATAGAGAGAAGAGTCCATTGTTCGGATGTTTGAGGTCTACTATTTTCCTGGCCTTGTTCCAGCACTGCTTGCTGTAGATAGAGTTCAGGGCAGGGAGCTCTGTACGGATGGTACGCTCAGCTGATCGCACCACTGTCTGGAGAGCCCTCCTGTCCAGCTGGGTGCTGTTCCCAAGCCAGGCTGTGATGCTCCCATCAGGATGCTCTCAATGGTGCAGGTGTAAAAGTTCCTTAGCACCTTAGAGGGCATTCGAAAGTGTCTCAAGCGTCTAAGGTGGTATAGACGCTGCCGGGCCTTCTTCAACGGGGTGTTAACATGGAAAAACCATGACAGGTCTTGCGTGATGTGAACACCAAGGTACCGGAAACTATCCACTCTTTCCACTGGGGTCCCGTTGATCATGAAATTCATTACAGTTTACACATGAAGTCTATTTTGTTGAAGTTATCAACTGTTCACTGATGGAGACTTGAGTGCAAAACTGTTCGTGGGAATTGAAGTCCTAAAGCTAACATAGCAATTGTAGTCCTAAGCCATCATAGCAAAACTGTTTGTATCAAATGCAGTCCAAAGCCATCTTAATGGTTTTTAAGTGGTACCATCCTCAGTAAACTCATGTATCTTTAGGCTGTCCATGTGGGTCCATCATCGGCAAGAGCTAGTGATTTCCAACTGATGAGAACTCCAACCAGGCAGGTCCAGAGAGCAGGAAGGGTCAGGATCACTGGCATCTCAGGAGTAGCATGTCCAGCTTGACAGAGAGGGAGATTTTATTAGGTATGCTAATTGTCACGTAATGGGTAAAGACAATGTACATTGTGTGCAGAGTGCAAGCAAGGACTCCAGAAAGACTAGCTATAACAGCATAACTAAAAGGGAGAGCCAGAAGGTAACAAAGACATGAGGGCTCCCTGGGACATAAGGCAGCAAGCCACTCCACCGTCAACAAACCTGAGTGAACGTGTGAGAGTGGGGGGGACGACAGCATCCAAACATCCCAGTTCACCACAACGCTCTATACCCGTGAACCCTCCAGATCTGCTCCTTTACCTAAGAAAAACTATTCACTAAAGGCTTGACTAAACAAATATATTTTCAGCCTAGACTTAAACACTGAGACTGTGTCTGAGCTCCAAACACTAATTGGAAGGTTGTTCCTTAACTCTGGGGCTTTGTAAGAGAAAGCTCTACCCCCTGCTGCAGCCTTCACTATTCAAGGTACCAACAAATAGCCTGCACCTTTTGATCGAAGTAGGCATGGCGGATCATAAAAGACCAAAAATTCGCTCAGGCGCTTTATAGGTCAATAGTAGTATTTTATAATCAATGTGGTTAATAGTAGCATTTTATAATCAATTTCATTGCACAGTTCTGTACTCTTTAGCTACAGGAGAAGATTAATGTTTTGTATGTCAATCTGTTTAAATAATAGCAGCTTCGCTGTGTGATGTCAAGTCAACCATTATTTATAGAGCATAAAACAACAAAAGTTGACTCTTTACAGATCAATCAAACAAACTGACAGAAATGTAGAAATATGTAGTAATAATAATAATAATAATAATAATAATAATAATTAGATACCTTTAAACACAGCATTATGTATTTACCTATTTCAACCTATTAAAGGACCTATTCAAAAGCTAATGAAAGAAGATTTAAAAGTTGCTACTGAAGAAGCTGACCTCACATAGAGAGGGAGACTGTCCCAGAGTTTAGGACCTGCCACAGAAAAGGCACGATCGGCTCTAGTGCTATAGCGACAACGAGGAATTCTGGACAAGAAAGGTAATCAGAAGACCTGATCGCTCTAGTGGAGGAGTAAGAAAGAAGATCACTGATATATTGGGGCACAAGTCCAGAAAGTGCCCTGTAAACAAAGCAGAATTTTAAAATCAACACTGAATTTCACAGGAGCCGATATAGAGATGCTACTACAGAGGAAATATGATCTCTCTTTCTTGACCCTGTTAAAAGCCTAGCTTTTGACATAGTTTGAGGGAGACCAATGAAATTAACAAGTGAATCACAATTTCCAGGTCTTTACTAGAAAGAAAATGTGTAACTTGATGTGTTTAGTGTCCATGATCACCTGGGTATACCACAAATACCTTTTATCTCACTATTTTCATGTCAAACTATCTTCTTCACTTTTTCTGTAAAAAGTGCTAGTCTTGCAAAAACATTTACACACAATGTGAGACCCACTGTGTCCATTTAGACTTAGTGTTTTAATGTCCCTGTAACTGAAAATGTGGCAGGAACATTTACAAACAGTATATAGGAATGTTCCCAAAGGAAAAGGTTCAGAAAAGGTTCTGACATCCTAACAGCAATGAGTTTATTTCCAGCTAAAATAATATCTAAAACATTCTCATATTCAGACTCTCTTTAAGAGCTTTATTAGAGCTGCAATTAGCCAAAATTCTACTTTAGAAATAATCAGAGAATAAAGAGAGATGAGGATGCAAATTGAAAAAAGGAATCAACATCCTCTTTTTCTATGCTTTCTGTATTTCAGCAGTTTTCTGATTTCTGTCTCACTCTGTCCATCTGATTCTCTCTCTCTCACCCTCTCACACCGATTCTCTAACTTCCTTTTTAGCATGTTTCTCCAAAACACACGCAGTCAGGCAAAGTGTTATGCAGATAAAGACAAAACAAGCGAACAGACAAGCATGATTCTGAGACATACTATATATAACCGCAGAGATATGTGCTTTCTATATGCTATAGTGATTAACTCTTTCATGCATAGTGTTCACAGTTATGAATGAATTTGTGGACTGTGACACTTGCTCTGGTCAGGAAGAGAATGAGGATACGGGAGACAGGCTTGCAACAACTCAGAAGGTGCTTTATTGTTTATCTTTTACTTTCGCTTTTCAGCGGTTTTATTTCAATTCAATTCAATTTTATTTGTATAGTGCTTTTAACAATGGACATTGTGACAAAGCAGCTTTACAGAAATAAATGGATTCAAAAAATATATTGTAAATATGTGAATTTATCACTAATGAGCAAGCCAGAGGCAATGGTGTCAAGGAAAAACTTCCTGAGACAATATGAGGAAGAAACCTTGAGAGGAACCAGGCTCAAAAGGAAACCCATCCTCATCTGGGTAGTGCAATTATAAATAAATCCCTTCTATTATTACGTATAATATGGACAAATTGTGCAACCGGTAAATTCATCACAGTTTTCGTAAGAATTCTGTGCTGGTTGGCTTTCTCTCTCAAGGCGCTCATCTCTCCCCTTTTTATCCTCCCCACAGCTCACTGCAACACAGAACCCTCTTTAGTACAATTCCTCTCAGGTGTGCAACACTTACCGCTCACCTTCTCTGGCTCTGCCCTCCATTCACAAACTGGTGCTCAACCATGCCTCCGCTTCCACATATCCCCAGCTGGGACAACACGGACCCCAACCCCCTGTTCGACACGTCTGTCTGCAAAATAAAAGGGACAGAGAAGTCAGGAGAATGTAAAAGTGGTCTGCTACAGAGTGCAGCTTTTACCTGAGTGAAAGCCCGCTGGCACAGCTCTGTCCAACGGACAGGATCTGGCACTCCCTTTTTAATAAGATCAGTCAGCAGGTGCATGATGTCCGAATAACTAGGCACAAACTGCTGCAATCACTGCTGTCTTATCAGTTTGGGGATGCACCTGCCCATGACCCAAGTGGAAACCCAGATACCGTACTTCCACCTGCCCAATCACACACTTCCTTGGGTTCGCAATGAGCCCCGCCCACCTCAGAAATCTCAGAACAGCCCTCAGATGCTGCATGTGCCATTGCCAATCATTGCTGTAGATAATAATGTCATCCAGATAGAAGCATAAGCAGTGTGTGGAAGGAGGATTCTGTCCATGAGCCGCTGGAACATCTCAGGCGCCCTGAACAACCCAAAAGGAAGGCTCATGAATTGTTGTAAACCAAAGAGAGTTGAAAAGGCTGTTTTTTCATGAGATATTGGAGTCAAGGGGATCTGCCTATATGTCTGTCAAATCTAGGGTCGAATAAATGCGAGCTTCAACCTAACCGATCGAGCAGCTCGTCAATGGGAGGCATTGGGTATGTGTCGAATTTAGACAGTGTGTTGACTTTTCTAAAGTCCACACAAAACCTGACTGCACTGTCCATTTTGGGAACCAAAACTCCCGGGCTGGACCACTCACTGTGGGACTCCTTGATTACTCCCCTAAGAGCATGGCCTTGAGCTCATCCCAAACCACCTGTTTTTTTATGCTCGGGTAGACGAGAGGGGCGGCTGCGTACCACCACCCCTGGGGGTGTCTCTATGTGGTGCTCTATGAGATTAGTGTGACCGGGCAGAGGCGAGAACTTGGCAACGTCCGTGATGTGGGATGGAGAGGTAGTCTCTATAAGGGACCGGGGTTGATTAAGCCACCATTTTTAGATGCCTAAAAATGCTCCTCCTTCTTTGGAACAACCGTTGCCAAATCCACAGGAACCACCTCCCTCCATGGTATGAGGAGGTTAAGGTGGTAAACCTGCTGCACCCCGCCTCTATCTGTTTGCCTTACCTCATACTCGACATCCCTGACCTGCCATGTGACCTCAAAGGGTCTTTGCCACTTGGCAAGTAATTAAGAGCTCTATGTGGGTAGTAAAATGAGCTTTATCTCCCAAGAACTCCAGTAGCCAAGTACCCCAGTTATACAGCTGGGACTGACGTTCTTGTGCCTGACGCAAATTCTCCTGTGTTATGTGACTCAAGGTATGGAGTTTTGCCCTCAGGTCAAGAACATACTGAATTTTGCTTTTACTGTTAGAAGGTCCCTCGTCCCAATTTTCCCAAATGATGTCGAGGACGCTGCGAGGCTTCCGCCCTTACAATAATTTGAACGGGGAAAACCCAGAGTATTCTTGCGGGACCTCTCGTACTGCAAAGAACAGGGGTTCTAGCCACTTATCTCAATTCTGTGCATTTTTGTGAATGAACTTACGAATCATGTTTTTAAGCCTCTGATTAAACCGTTCAACCAGCCCATCTATCTGTGGGTAGTAAACTCTGGTGTGAATCGATTTAATCCCCAACAATTCATAAAGCTTGTGTAGTTTTCATGACATGAAAGACGTGCCCTTCTCTGTCAGAATCTCTTTAGGGATCCTGACCTGGGAGATAACACGGAATAGTGAATCCACAACACTGCGTGTGGAAATGTTGCGCAGAGGCACTGCTTCCAGGTATCGCATTGTGTAGTCAACTAAGGGGATCTTGATTAATGGGAGTGGGCACAATGGCCCTTCTGGGGTGGCTGGGAGATTCACCAGCCAATTTGTCCCCAAGATTATTGGATAAGTAAGGCAAGGACTAACCGCCACCTCCAGTATGTGTTTTTGCCCCTGGAATTTGATGATGACCAGCACCAGTGGACATTCGTGAACATTCCCGTGCACACACCTCACCTTCACCACCGGTACAGTGCCCAATGCCTCACTTTGAACCAGGCATTGGTGAACTGAGGTCTGGTTACAGCCTGAATCCACCAAGGCGTGGTATGTACCCCTTTGGACACTCACTGGTATGTGGTACGTCCAAGCTCGATTGGGGCGGGATGTGGCGATTCAGGGATCTGGACCAACGCCGGTGGAAAGGGAGGGGCGGGAAAACACGGGATCGGGGTTTCGGGGGAATTGGCCCCCATTTCCATTGTGCAGGGACAGGGAAAGAGCAGGGGTGAGGAGGGGTATGACAGCGAGAAGGAAAAGGGAGAGGCTCACCTGCCCCCGGATATGCCACCAAGTGGTCCTCAGTCTCATCCAGCGATGCCACTCGTTGGCACCGGACGAATTCCACCATGCCCTCTGGTAGTCGGGTGACGAACTGCTCCCTTTGGCGCTGCGCTCCTGTGCCAGCAGTCACCTTCGGGCAGAGTCTGGAATGCGAATGGGAGGCTGTTCTAGCTGTAGAGTGGAAGCGCTGATGATGCTGTTGAGGGGTGCGGCTGACCCGTTGCAAGTCCAGATACTCCAGCAGGTTCGCCACCGAAAGCTGTTGGGCTGTGAGCTGGTCTTCCCTGGAGAGGAGCACCAGCTGGCGGACCTCCCACTGTACCTCGGGCCAGCTCCATGCCAGGGCTGTGCGCTCAAACAGCTCGAGTAAGGCTTCTGGTTCGTCCTGCGGCTCCATCTTTGCCAGTGTGACATGGGCCAGGGTGGAGGCGGTAGCTGAAGTACCAGCCGGCTGTACCAGGCTCCGGAGCACCTGCCGGTCCTCCACCTTAGCTTGGAGCAGGACCTGGAAGCGCTGCTCCTGCTCCGTCCACAGCTCAAGAGGGCCTGATATTGGGTTTGGTGGATGCCAGCGAGGGACTTGACGATCTCAGCTAAGGGCGAGGTCTCCATGATGGCGAATATATCCATGGTCCTCCCGAGTTTCAGCACCAGTGTGACACTTGCTCATTGTCATGATGAGAATGAGGAGACGGGAGGCAGGCTTGTTACAAAAGGAGGTTTATTCTTTATCTTTTACTTTCGCCTTTCAGCGGTTTTATTTCTCACACACACAGCTCTGTGCTGGTTGTCTCTCTCTCTCGAGGCGCTTGTCTCTCCTCTTTTTATCGTCACAACAGCTCACTGCAACACAGGACCCTCATTAGTACAATTTCTCTTGTGTGCATAACCCTTACCACTCACCTTCCCCGGCTCCGCCCTCAATTCACAAACCGGGGCATGACCGTGCCTCTGCTTCCACATGGACTTAACTTTTTAAGTAATATAAGTAATACAAGTAATATTTACAGAGAACCAAAATTCATATATCATGCCATTTTAAGCAAAAAAGAGAAAATATGAAAGCAATTATTTATGCATGAAAAGGTTAATTCACACTTCTCAGACCCCTAGTTAGTGTTTTTCCACCAGTGATTAAAAAAAGGCACATTATGCTGAACATCTCTGTCTCTCTCTCTCTCTCTCCTGCAGAATGGAATGTAAACGAATACAGGTTGTGTGTGTGGGTTTGGGAATTCTGGGCCTCATTGCTGCCATCATCACCTGCGCCCTCCCCAGCTGGAAGGTTTCCTTCACCAGAAAGAACATTGTAACGACACAGGTACACACATGCACACACACACACACACACACTCAAACACACCGTGAGCTAAGACACTGCGGAGATAAAATACACACATGGTACCATGTGTGTAAGAAGGGGAAGGAGGGAGTGTTTGTACACGTCTGAGCTCCACGTGGTGTTTAACTGCACCTGTACATTACAGCTCCACACATTACAGCTTCATACATCAGGTGAGGTCAATCAGGTGTGCTAAATTAGTGGAGATGTAAAGCAGGGAAATAACAGACTGAACTATCGGTGGGATGAAAAGAGTGAAGTAAAGAAAAATATATCCAGAGTGAGATGTGTAGGTGTAACCCATCTGTGCGTGTGCGTGTGTGTGTGTGTCTGCGCGTGTGCTTGTGTGCAGATATCGCATGAAGGTCTGTGGATGGAGTGTGTGTACCAGAGCACAGGCCAGTATCAGTGTAAAGCCTACGATTCACTGCTGATCCTGGCCTCGGACATCCAGGCGGCCCGTGCCATGACCATCGTGTGCTGCATAGTGTCGGCGATCTCCCTGCTGCTCGTCACGTGCATCAAAAAAGAAGTCACCAAGCTGAAGAGCTTCCTGCCAGCTGGTGTGGGCATGCTCATAGCCGGCGTGCTGCTCATCATCCCAGTCATCTGGACAGCCAACAACGTCATGAGCGACTCCAAAAAAACGTTTGTATCAAGCCACAGGGAGATTGGACTGTGCATCTATATTGGCTGGGCCGGAGGAGTGCTCCTCCTGCTGGGCGGAGGACTGCTGTGCTGCTTCAGCCGCCCACGATCCGGAGGCACCACCAAGTACTACAGCGACAACACCTCAACTCTGGTTATCTATGTAAATGACATCTGAAATAGTGAACATTTCAGGTAGAGGTTTGACGATGTGTTGGTATAAAAGCATAATAAGAAAAAGGGGCGGGGCATTTCAGAATGGGGATTCAACTAAATGTAGCAAATACTCCAATTAGGCAGGTTTATCAATATAACACAGTTATAAAAATTTCTAAAATATAAATATGTAAAATAGTAACCAATGTTAATATTACCATTAATACTAAGGTATCAAAAATATTCATTTTGTTCAAAATTGTTCAACCTGCTACATTATCTTTACTTTTTAAAAATTGACACAACAAATTAAAATGAAAGAATTAAACCAAGATAATCCTAAACTGTCATTTTTTAATCTGTAATAGACACAAGGTGAATTTAACATACTAGCTCCACACCTGATTTAAATGATTTATGTATAGGCAGGGTTTTTGTATTTATTTCATAGCTTTTAACTTTAGGATTTAGTCAGAGAAGAGCTTCTTAGACCCATGTAAGATATACGATGTATGATTAGCTGTGTATAATGTTGCTTTGTAACAATAAAACGGTTAAAAAAAAAAATCAAAATGAACATTCCTGATTGTTTGATTATGTCACATTTGTTCATTTGGAGTCTTTTGTCCAGCAATGAAGATAATGATGATGTTGGTGGTATTCATTTTTTATTATAAACTTTGTAGCCATCTCAGGAAATGGAGAACACCACCACCACCAACAACAACAACAACAAAATGGAGCACACCCATATACATAGATACACTTACGCTGAGAGCTTAGACAGAATTGGCTAGAGAAGCCCCAGAAAGTACCAGGATGTACCCAGGAGAATATTACCAGAGTTTCCCGGCTAAAAATGAGCCAAGTTAACCTGAGAGTGAGCACTGGCTAAGTGGAGAGCTCGCCTTAAACAGGCACAGGTGGAGCTTATTGTGACTGATTATAATTAAGAAGGTTCTCTCTACTTCCCTCTGGGGGCAGAAGGTGGACTCGCAACGTGTCTGGTGGCTCTCTGTCTCCCTCTAGTGATGCCACGAGGTCGAGTCAACTCTCCCCTTACAGTCCTACTGTGATAACTTTTACCCCTTAAAGCAAATTCTATAGAAATTCATCTAAATTCATTAAAATAGATTTATTTCTATGATCCTCAGTAACATTAATGCTGTTCGGATACCGATAGTATTATCAGACAATTTTTCTACAAATGAGGTCAGAATATTGAAATAATTACAAATAATTATTTTATTTACTGTTTTTAAATTGCATGTCTAGTTGTATTTTATTATTTTTATTATGTAATATATTTAATACTACTACTACTACTACTACTACTACTAATAATAATAATATATATTTTTTTAAATTAATATATTATAAATATTTTACATATATTTTTATAATATTGTATTTTATTATTTTTATTACTGTAGTATTTACAGTTAATTTTACTATTCCATTTTTTTTTATTGTAAAGTGGGAAGCCATGCTGAAGAACATTTTCTCTTTAATATCTTTAAGATCTCTGTATTATCCTGATATCTGTGTATTTAACCTCTCACATGTTTTTAAATGTGAAAGGTTCATTTATTTTGCACCTTTATGTAAAAATAGATTGCATATTCATTAAGAAAAACACATAACATGGACCTATATAGTTCAGGTAAAAACACGCAATCCTCCGTCATGTCCACTTTTACTCAATTAAACTGAAAGTGAATGAAAGAATTTGAAATTTTTTTTTTTTCCACATCTGATACTGCTCTTCTTTTTGTCTTCATGTTTAAGACGTAACAACTTCCAGCTTCCAGGGCTGAGCAAGCTGCTGCAACTTTGACATGAATCCACTTGGTTCACTCCTCATCTTCATGCACGTTTTTTTTTACTTCCAAATGAAAACTTGGTGTTTGAATACAATTATATCGCTTCTGTGACGTTACATTTTAGACATGCCATCATGGCTGTCCGTGTTTTTCCTTTATTTTAACATGTTTATAAATGATAATAAAAGATTACAATGTGTACATACTTTTGGTCGTATACTATATATATATATATATATATATATATATATATATATATATATAATATATATATATAACTAAATGTTTTTACATAAAAAAATCCTATAAAGAGCAGTAAACAGTAATAAATGAAACAAAGTCAGTATTTAATGTGACGATCCTTCACTTTAAATAAATAAAGCAGTATCTGAGGTGCAGTGTGTGCAGTTTTATAAGGAAATGAGCTGGAAGTGTTACTGAGCATCTTGCAGAAGCAGCCACAGTTCTTCTGGAGACTTTGACTGTCGACTCGCTT